>NW_015113480.1:235096-237335 GCF_001443285.1 Poecilia latipinna | reverse complement strand
ACAAGAGTAAATTATGAGTATCATTTGCACACCTATATATTAAACAGAAATTATTAATAATTTTGAATCAAATCATGGACACCAAAAATTAAAATAAAAAAATAGTAAAAGATTCCCACCACTAGAATTCATCACCTATTAGAGAGGCAAACTTAAACAAAAAATTAATTTCTTCTAAGATTTGCATCTGGCCAAGTACAAGGTAATAACTGTATTATCACCTTTGAATGAGTCCCAATATAGCAGCATAAAATAGCAGGCTGCTGATACAGCACTGTCATGCTGCAGATTTAGTCAGAAGCCAAGCTTGTGTAAACACAAGATTTACACATTTAGATTGACAGATTTAGTCAGAAGCCAAGCTTGTGTTTGCACAAGCTTGGATTTCTGACTAAATCTGCAGCATGACAGTTCTTGAACCATTAAATCCTCAACATTGACCAATTCAATCCTGCGATTTCTCCATCTGCAGATAGTCGGATGAAGCGGGGGTGGGGGAGGTGCTACTGTATGCATCCAAGTGTGCTAAAGGGAGGTTGCATAATGATTTATTGTGCAGCGCAGTTTAAAGAGAACAAAGCTGGGAACAGTGTGTGCAACCTTGTCACTGGATGGGACAAGGGTAATCGATAAGTCTCAGAACCCACAGAAACACATTCTGTTACATCCAATGGTTTATTAATATAATAATCCTTAATGACTGTTATTCAAAAACAACCTCCCTGATGCACGGAAAACTGCTGTTGGAGAAGATGGAGGCCATTAACTGTCATGATGAGGAGAGAAGCTTCCGTTTTCAGCTCGCTGTAAACAAGGCAGGTGGAGGAGGCTGCACACAGGCCAGCCTTTGTTTGTACAGTTAGAGGAAGTAGCAGCTAACCGTTATGAAAGAAACGGCTGCTCAGATCATATTTATGGCCCAGTGTGTTCTGGCAGCACACTGCCTTGGATAAAATGGGAGGGTTTTGACTGCAGATGGCGGGCTGCCAGCCAAGGGCTAGGCTCCAAAACAATCCTTTCCAGATAAAAATCCTCCAAAACAACCCTGATATAAATAACCGTCTCTGTCATCAGACCATGCTCACAGTCATGTAACAGTTTCCTAAGCAGCTAAAAGCAACAAGCTGCTGTGGAGAAATGAAGGCAGCAGAAAATGCAAGAAAAAAAAACTCAGCACAGATGTAAACAAAAATCATACCGCCAAGAGTCTGAAAACCAGCGTTTGTTTGGTTGTTGGGTCCTTGCGTCACATTCCAACAGCAGCAGCTGATGGTTGTTTAACAGTGTGTGGAATATGAAAAACAAGAACCAGGAGTGTGTGTGTGTGTGTGTGTGTGTGTGTGTGTGTGTGTGTGTGTGTGTGTGTGTGTGTGTGCAAAAGAGAACATGTCTGTGTGTAACGGCAATTCATAGCAACTAGGCGAGCGATGTCACGCAAACGTAAGCCTGTCCATTCAGGAATGCAGCAGCACACAACGGTGACCGAGTCAGACCGAGCAGGAAAACACAACAAGGCAGGGTGAAAGGCCAGGAACAGTTAGAAATAAAGAACAGTAGATGTTTATTATCCCACGGCCCAGGCTGGTGTGTATCATGCGTGTTAACTCCTGCTCCTGTGGTGAAGCAACGCATCAACACAAGAGGCACATGTTACAGTGCAGGTGACTGGGAGTGTGTTCACGTGCCTCAGTCAGCAGCAGTGAAAGCGTTTCAGCTCCACCCTCTCAAATGTCTGGAAAGCAAACTGCTAAAGGAATGTAGGCTTTCTAGGAAACTCTAGCTGGCTCCCCATTTCACCAAGCAGATCCAGATATATCCACCCTCAGCCCCCTTTCCTTCTCACTTCCCCTCAATGTAGATGGAATGTCTCAAGAAATTAGGACATGAATATGACAAAGCCAAAGCCACACTGTTGGACTGGGCCTGGAGCCTAAACAGGACCACACATGGTACAGCTCCAACGTTTGCTACCACAGAATTCAACAGCTGACAAAGAATGCTGACTGTGTCTGCTGGACTGTTTACGCCCAACTGTATCCCATGATTCACATGTGGGGTGAAGCAACACTTTCACACACATCCCAAACATACAAAGACATAGGCGGTTGTACTCTTCAGTGGTAAGATCATGCAATTGCAGCTAGTCTGAGGAGAAAAATGTCAGCTTTACAGATGGTCAAGATATAATTAGGCAAAACATTATTATATTAATGTAAATTAAAGTCATAAACCAGGCACG
>NW_015113480.1:175137-230109 GCF_001443285.1 Poecilia latipinna | reverse complement strand
ATGTGCCCTTTTTTTTTTTTTTTTTTGAGCACCTGCCCTTTTAGTGGTCTCTGCACGGCCCTGTCATAAACACTGGATGTAATACAGCAATGACTTTCAAAATGTTTTCACACCTGATAGTCTGGGAGATTACGTGCATTTTGGGACGAAAACTGCGAAATTTATTTCATTTCCAGCTGCTGTGGTTCTCTTTCACATTGCACTGTATCAAACCAACCAAACCCTCTTAAAAGCCTCTTCTCGCCCCCATGGTTGCGCTGAGCGCCACTGAAGACAACACTGAGTGCAACTTCCTTCTTCACAAAATGGAAACAAAAATAGAATGGCATATTTTAGTGGTTGTAGGATTTCTCTTTCGTCTTTGGCAAAAGACCATGAGCCATTTCTCCAGCTAGCGTAGAGATGGGCCACATGGATAAAAATGTGATGATAGTTTTTTGTTTTAAAGATCTGAAATGCTGCCAAATGGATAAGACCTTTCCTGTCTTATCCAGATTCCTCGAGCTGTTGTACTCATTTCCTCCTTACAGTTTGCGTCACTAGTGCTTTTATTTTTAAGCAGTTATGAGGCAAAGTGGCAAAACCTGAAACTGCTGCCATACAAGTTACCGAAGTTGTTGTTAGGCAACCAAAAAGTGAGCGAGTTGTTGATGGCACCCACCTAGCTTAGTTGGCCATGAGAGTTTGAGCAACTAAAGCCTTTCCTCTGCTTACATCCCCCAGAATACTGTGCAGTTCTGGATCAGAGTTCAGATCAACATTCTATCAGACGCATTTTCTACCGATACTGATCACATGGCTATTGCTGGGTTTCAGTCACGTGACCCGGATGACACGCTAAATTCAGATGGAGGTCCGGAAGGGGATTTCTCCGGTTCAAAACAAAGCAAAATTGGTCACAACGAGTAAGCTAATGTCATAAATGGGCTGGAACAGCCAAGGTATCTCGAAAAAATATGCGTATCTTTAGGATATGATCTGTATTATCTCGGCAAAAAAAGGACTTCTCTTATAATCTTGAGATTTTACCCAGCATCAAGGCGATTGACGTAACTAACTGGAGCTGCAGACCTCATATTATGCCACGAGCCAGAAGAAAGCTTTCAAATGCCTGGAGAATACAATCATTTAGTTTCAAGTTGGGTCAAGCATTTAGGATCAAAAGAAGCATTAAATGGCTGTCGACTTGTTTCTGCCAAGTGAGTAGTGCTATTTTAAGTAATTAGTCTATGATAACGACGCTACCGCTAACAACAAACAAACCCATGTTATTTCTATGAGCTTGGATTTCATAGAAATAACAATGAAGAGCCTTAATTTTAGTTGTTCCATCTTTAAATATGCATGGATGGTCACTGTTGTCATTTAGGTGAAAAACCTCAAAAGAAACAGAAATCTATTACATACTCTATTACATAACAGGTCTGCGATCAGTCAATACTTGCATGTGAAGCTGATCTTATCCACTGATCTTAACCTCAGCAAGGGTCTAAGAATCAATCACCATCCTCTTTTTCTCTGCCATGAGAGAGTCTGACAGACCTGCCCATAAGGTGGCGGCTGCACAGCAGCTGTTAATAGTCACCCCACTGTTGCAAACTCAGTGACTTTCTTGCTATATTTATCAACATTTCAGACAAGGGGAAAAAAAACAACAAACAAAAAAAAAACTCAGGATCAGCCAAAATCAGAATTGGCAGGCAGGCTTTTAATATTGGTAACTGGCCAGAAAACTGCAATCCATGCACCCACACTTGATGTGAAATACTACTTTTATCCTCAGTTTGAATAAAAAGAAAAAAATTGTTTGGCTCCTAATAAATATAATATAAACAGCAAATAGTCAGTCAGACTATTGATTTATAAAGACATTGTTAACCATTAAAATTCTTTCATGTTTAACAATTTTTAGATCAAGCTGCATCTGAGAAATTCAGATTCAAGTCTATTCAGATAAAATGTCCTCCCTCATTCAGCATAGCAAGCTCTCTTCAGTCTTTTTTACAGTGGCGCATTTATGTGTGTTAATCTGTGTGAGGCAGGTGAGATGTTTAAGCATGCTATGACTGCTTGATAGGAAGTAAACCACTGTGTTAATCCTGTCCTAGTGCTGAAGCCAAAGCTATCATACCAAACCCCAACACAGCCAAGTAGTTCATGGATGGAATATAAACTCTAGATTACAAGCACAAACAATCAGACCTAAAATAATTTTAACTTTTATCAAGCTTCCTGTTAAACACTACAGTAGAGGTGTGAAATATATGATGTTTGAGTTAAAATTCTTAGCAACTATTTTGCAAATCCTGATTTACGTGTTTTCTTGCAATCTGTAATCCTACATACCAGCAACCCCACATCTCACTTTCAATATATTTTTACAGTAGCTGCTTCTGTTGCTGCATAACTAAGCAAGCCCAGAGTGAGCCAAAACACTCTTAGATCAAACCAAAACATCTCTGCATCACATGACTGAGTCACAATGTTAGAACCAAGGTCCACTAGTGATTTTGATATTTACTTTGCATCATTTATCTTCTTGTTTGAAGAAACATTTTGCTTACATAGATTAAGGTATCATTTTAAGTTTTTAACAGAAAAAAATGATACCTGGATTAAGAAACTGAGCTCAGGTCAAATGGTTAAATAATATTCCAAAATTCCAAAACAGTTTTATGAAGCCAAATTGACATTTGACCTGTATACCCCAACCTCAGCAGAGAAATCCACTACATGACTTCATGTTTATGACTACAAGTAGGACAAAAATACCTTTACCATAGTGTGACTGCATGTTACGGTACAGTTTAAACAGACTGGCTTGTTAAGCTCTGGTTGCCAAACCGAGAAGAATAGCACCTCTAGACAAGGTGTAAAAACAAAAAAGTAGAGTGGCCTAAAACAATCCTAATGTTTAAAAGAATAATAACATCTGATCTGTTCCAGTATCTGTCACAAGTCGAGTGCTGTGAGCATACCATGAGAACACCATGTGATCCTGATGAGGCCTTTTCAACCAGGAATACAGCTGGTAGCTCGGAAATGTGCACGATTTATGAATAGTTTAATACTTTATGCACCAGATGGAATAGAGTTCTCATTTCATTCTATCAAGCACTTCAAATCAAAATTACAAGCATTACCTTTCAAAGCCTACTTACTAACAGAAGCTGGGTTTTAAATGGGCACATTGCAATCTGGCTCTGGATGAAGCTATGACATCAGCAGAGCTGATGTAAATATAGATAGATGGGCTTATAAGCAGAATGCCAGCAGCAGTGGCAATGTAAACACAGGGACAACACAAATGCTCAAAGGCTTTGAAAGTATTTGCCAGAGGAGCACAAACATGTAGGAAAAACTGATTCTGTTTGAACAGAAATATTTTACAGCAGGCCAAAAACCACTTCAAATTTCAGAACATTCTGAAAGACAAGAATTATTACAAGGGATCATTTTCTTGTGATGTTTGGCAACTGACTTCTTGTTTGTCCCCCCTCTGGTAGGTTAACCAGGACTCCATGCAAACTCCACCATTTTCAGTCCAGCTATGAGCTGAATTTAAGAACATAATGCATTAAAATTTCTTTAAAAGGGACTATTCTTTAAAAAATTGTGGTGTGCCATGAGTGCAGTTAAGAAATAAAAGCCAAAGTTAATCTATCAGATTATAGAGCAGATTCAGAGAGAGATGCTTTTGATCTTGTAGAAACAACAAGTATGGCATGAATTACTAGAATACATGAAGTATGTGGGCTGTGTTTATCTGGACACATTGGACTCAAATTAAAATAGTCAAAAGATTTCTTAGAGAAACTCTTCCCTCAAAAACACTGTGTAACCTTGTCTCTACTCCCAATACAATCAATGTGATCTGATGTTTTCTTATACTGTAGTTTGTAGAGTCTGAGTCACCTAGAATGACTAGGTCACATGGAAATCAGTCAGACTCTGATTGTTGCATCTCTAAATAAGACAAAATGACAACTATGAAACAGGAAATCTAAGATCATTACTTAACTTAACGACGTTTTGACTAAAGTCAGAGAGGTTAAAGTCCTTGTCAAACGGCGTTTGACTAAAGTCAAAAGGGTTGGAGACAGCTTTTTATTTCTCTTTCTCACTGTTTGCGTTTTAATGATGTTTTTTTTTTTAACTCTTTCTCACATGCTGTTTTTATTTTAATTATGTAAAGCACTTTGAAATGCCTTGCTGCTGAAATGTGCTATACAAATAAAATGTGATTGATTGATTGATTGATTGATTGATTGATTGATTGATTTATTGATTGATTGATTGATTGATTATACCGGTCAATTTAAAATGGACACAACATTCAGACATAGCCTCCAAGTCCACACTGCTTTTTTCACTTACTTGAACATCATAAAGAGCCACAATGTTTTCATGTTGCAGTTCCTGAGTAAAAAGAACAGATCATCATGATATATTAATGGCAGCATTAATATGCTATGGATAATATAAGTTAGTGCAATGAATAGCTCCTCCAAGCCTGAGATGACACACTCAGGTTTCAGATCATTCTTTCTGGGAGTGAGAAGCATTGAATCATTCTGCTCACCTTCAGGATTTTGATCTCCTTGCCAAGCAGGATCTGGGACTTTGAGAGGTTCTTCTTATTGATGCTCTTAATGGCGACTTCCCACTCTGTTTTCTTTACAGGACAGAGAAGAATATAGGTTAGAGTAAGTTATCATCATGATGTGTCTATAACATCTGACACTCTTCATCCATCCCCAAATAACATATTTCTGTCTTCAGTTTCAGTCATCTTGCCTTCTGATCAATGACCAATCACCATTATAAGAATGCCTGTTATTGCTCTACTTCCTGGCTGCTGTTTTTGTCTGATTTTAGGAGTTCTTAAAAACATCATTAGTGAACTTAAAGTGTGGTCTATTTTTGTCCATTTGGACATACAATGTTTTAAACCAGTTCATCACATATATGATGTGTACAAGGGGAAGAGAAGCCGCATCCCATGGTTCACAGAGCCTTGTTGGTATGGCTGTAATGTGACACACTGAATGGTGAGGTAACAACAGAACCAGTGTAAGCCTACCTATTCTGGAACAGAGCTAACCTAACCCCCAAAATAAGATCCAATGTCTGAGACCAACTTTAAAAATAAAGATTCCTCGAGCTCACATGAGTTCAAAGACCACAACCACCTATGTAACCTCCAGGCCCACAGGATTGTGAACTCAGCATCAGTATATAGAGGTGGAACACAAACAAAAAGAAAATCTCTTTTAAAAAAAATCTAAATTAAGAATTACTAAGAGATGGTCTGATTCTGTCAGCCTAGAGGAAGGCAAAGGACCCTGGATGGGTGAGTGAGTGAGTGAGTGAGTGAGTGAGTGAGTCAGGTGAGCTGTATCATGTCCACCCAGGTGTGACTGGGCCACCAATACATCAATACGAGGTGGGCCAGAGAGTTGGAGGGGGTTGATTGAGTGGTCCATCATGTTTCAACATGATGGACCACTCAATATACTTTCCATCCATGAGTTAAACAGAACACACAAAGTTATTATGACCTGCAGAGTTATCCTTTAAAAACAGAAGCCAGCTCTCAATTTCCATAATAACAATCTCATTTATTAATCACAGCTGATTGTAGTATGAGCAACAGTGGGATGGGCATCAATAAGCAGCTGGGAGACACAGCAGAGAACAGCGACAACCAACAGGACAACCAACCTGCAAAAATAAACATCTGCAGGATGTTTATTTTTGGGTGTTTTTTTTTTTTTTTTTTTAACCATTTGGGTGAGAGGAACCTAACATCCCATCAGAGGGGTGGGGACCAAATGGACTTAAAATGCATAACTATATATTATGGTGCTATTGTGATAATAATACATTTAAGAATAAACACTACTCCATTTTATCCTCTTAATCAGGGAAAAATATGGAGCATACAATCATTTCATAATAACACCAAGTTTTATCACATTTTTCCAAGAACTGAAATGCACATTCATTTACATTTTGGAGCTTTTTTGCATGAACTAATTTTTTTTTTTTTAATAAACAGAAACTCCTTGTTGCTCAGCTTACCCTGTCTTTTACTTTGTCAAAGAGCAATTACCAATTCAACATTTATCAAAACATGCAAACATTCACACCTGAATGTAAGGAGGCCAATTAACATATATGCAGTGAAGAAAAGTATTTGAACACCCTGCAGCTTTGCAAGTTCTCCCACTTAGAAATCATGGAGGGTCTAAATGTTTATCTTAGGTGCATGTCCACCATGAGAGACATAATCTAAAGAACATCCAGAAATCACAATGTATGATTTTTTTAAATAATTTATTTGTGTGTTACTGCTGCAAATAAGTATTTGAACTGTGAAAATCAATTTAATATTCAGAACAGTAGCCTCTTTGCAATTAAGGGCTGTCTCTGACAGACAGATTTGAGCTCCCTTCAAAATTTTTCTATAGGGCTTAGCTCTGAAGACTTCCTGGGCCATTCCATGCTTCTTACGGAGCCACTCCTTGATTATCCTGGCTGTGTGCTTTCGGGTCATTGTCGTGTTGGAAGATCCAGCCACGACACCATATTCAAAGCTCTGAGGTGAGAAATCAGCCCAGAACTACACAGGAGGAGCTGGTCAATGACCTGAAGAGATCTGGCATCACTGTTTCCAAGGTTACTGTGGATAATACACCAAGATGTCATGGTTTAAAATCATGCATGGCATGGCAGGTTCAACATGATTGACAGTCATGTTTAGCTTCTTCTATTTTCTAATAATTGTTCCAACAGTTGATCTTTTTTCACCAACCTGCTTGGCAATTGGCCCATAAGCCCTTACCGGCCTTGTGGTGGTCTACAATTTTGTCTCTGGTGTCTTTGGACTGATTGCGTGGGGTGAACAGGAGTCTTTATGCTGCTAAGGACCTCAAACAGGTGCTTCTAATTTAGAATAATAAGTGGAGGTGGACTTTTTAGAGGCAAACTAACAGGTCTTTGAGGGCCAGAATTTTTGCTGATTGGGAGGTGTTCAAATACTCATTTGAAGCAGTAAAACACAAATCAATTATTAAAAACATCATACATTGTGATTTCCGGATGTTTTTTGTTTTTTAGATCTTTCTTAGGACATGCACCTAAGATGAAAATTTCAGACCCCTCCATGATTTCTAAGTTGGAGAACTTGCAAAGACAAAGGGTTTTCAAATACTTATTTTCTTCATTGTACATATTTTGGACAATGGGAAGAAACCAGATGAACCAAACAGAACCTTTGTATGAATAGGGTGAACATGCAAACAATGCAGAAAGACTCATCTAGGAATTCAAACCCAAGGCCTTCATTCTGCAAAGCAATCATGCCAAAAACTGTGCCACTGTGCACAGAAGTAACCATTCTATTTGGATTTCAGTTTCCAGATCTGAAATCTTGAGTTGAGCTAGTTTTGTGTCTTGCTCTTGAGCTGCAATCCCTTTTTAGGTTTGCTTCTCTTTTGGGAATAAATAAATAATAGGGAAGGTGAAAACATTAATGCTCTATAGACTGTGGTTGAAATACATTCAGATATTATTACTAGGTGTGAACCAATTTATCGGCCAGGCAAATTTATCGCCGAATTTCCTTAATTTTGGAAGATCAATGATTGGCCGATTCTTACATGTGATGCTGTTCGTAACTGATCTCATCTACCTCAGCAAAGGTCTGTGTTCTTTTGCTCTGCTGTGAGAGAGCTGCACATTCACAGTTAACAATAATCACCCCACTGTTGCCAACTCAGCAACTTTCTTGCAATATTTAGCAGCATAAAAATGAATACACACAAAAATGGTATTGGCCTAAATCAGAACGTCAGAATTCTTAAAGATTGGTAATCTGTAATTGCTGATCAGCCAGAAAACTGCAACTTATCTAGTTATTACATTGATGCCATTCCTCCTGTTTAACATGTTAGCTGCACAGTTGGACAAACGTAAGCTTGCATCCATGCAGCCATTAGTCTTGCTTTGTTAAGTGGCTCTGCAGAGCTACTTTATAGATTTCTATTTAGTGAACTAAAGTGCGTTTTACAAGAGCTGGAGTGAACAGTGTGCTTCCATTTGCTCTTCATGGGTTTGTTTGTTCTTCTCGGAACAAACAAACCCATGAGCCCAGATTTCCTCACAGCATGGTCAGATTTAAGGACATAATTCAATTTTCTGAGCATTATTTTATAATCTAATAGGTTTCTGATCTGCAGCATGAATGAACACTATGCAGCTGTTCTATAAGGAAGGCTTGTATTCTTAAATAGACAGCCACTCCTACCTCAGGACGTCAGCAAGTCATTGACAGTTGCCTGACTCATCCGTTTCATGAATGAACCAGGTAACATAATTAACTGTTTACAAGATGTACAATGTGAATAAAATACATTGAGGACCAACAAGAGTGGCTGCTATCCTTTCTAAGGGCCTGTAGGTTCCGATTTTTAGTTAAAATGTTCAATAAATCAACAACCTGAGGAGGCGGCAGCCTACATACTGCTGCAGAGCTCCGTTCTCCACTCACTGACCCACATTTTATCATTGGACTGGTGCTTGTCCTTTCTATGCAGGGATATTTAGAGTCGCACAATTTGAAACGAGCCATTTCTATTACCTTTCTGTGTCTTCCCTTGAACACCACTGCGAACGCTCCATGTCCTACCAAGTCCTTCCTGCTGTACTCAAAATCTCCCACAGTCTCCATTGTGAAGGGGGAAAGTAGATCAACTCAGATGCCTCAAAACCCTGCTGTCCTCTTCAGAGGGGGACAGATCCGCTCCGAGCTGATGTTGTTTTAGTTTCAGTTATTTCATGTCAGGTTCCTCTGATGTTCCCATAAGGTAAAAAAAAAAAAGGAGCTGGAGGCCGGAGATGATGCATTCAAGTGCCCCGCGAGAAGCCTGGAACGTTTGTAGTATCACTACCGATCAAACGGCGTTGATGGGTAGCATCAATCCTTAGCTTAACTGTGTCAGTGCCAGTTGTCTGCTTGTCTGTGACCCGATTGAACGACTGCTCACTAACTAGCTCTGTGCCCGGTCACCTGACTTGTCCCGGTGGATTGTCTACATGATGGGAAGCCGGGGAGACATGACTCTGCGAAGCCTGGATCAACTGCAGAACACTGCGTTAGCCTGACCGTGACATAACCCTGCGGCTACACCTAGCGTCATGGCTGCATACCATGGCAGCTCTGCGCAAACATGCTAACAATAACATGAGCTCAGTGGGTCACCGCTTTGCTAAAATACAGGCAAATTAAAAGGGATCATTAAGCTAACTAACATTAGCGAGCAGGTTTGCGTTCAACAGTTAACCTAAAAATCTTAAAAATGTTAGCACCGAGCTCCTGTTCATCCACACAAGGCAGATCAAATTACTGGTCATCTTCCACAAGTCGTACAGATCCAGAAGACGTCTCTCCGATGCTGATAAACACTGCCGTTTTCCCAGCCTAGCGCCCGTTTCATCCGTGGGGAAACTTCGAACGTCACTATTTATCTTCGTCGACTACTTTAAATTAACCACTAGGAGCGAATGACACCTGCAATTACATGTTTTAATGTCAATTACAACACACTAAACTGATATAAACTGTAACGCTCCGGTATATCACAAGTACGACCACATTACTACTACGTGCCACTGAGTTAAACAATATTCAGCGTTTATAAGCTGCTGTTGCCGCCGCACAAACTAACGGCATGTCCTTCCGCCACAAGAGCTAATCCGTTACACGAATAAACTTAAGGTCGGCAAAAAGATAAATCAGAAGTGCAGTCTCTATCTTTATGCTATAACGTGTTTTTTGCTGTTTATGTGGAAAACCTACATGTTTTGGCTCTTCTGTGGTGAAACAGTACATAGCTATATTGCAGGACTACCAAGTAATTTGTATGAAGATATATTATCAGATAAAAGTAATTGGATCAAAAATAAGAAGCATGGGCAATATTGATAATCTGATTAAACTGAGACAGTCTCTGCAGTGATGCAACATAAAGCCGTAAAGCCGAAATGTCTCTTTAAACAACAGCAATGAGGAAGCGCTAAAGAAGAATATCAAGATTGACGCCCTCCAGTGGCTGGAAATGGAACCGGTCCATCCGTCCTCTTTGCCTTGCGAGGTCGCATGAGGGCTGGTCGTGCCTATCTTCAGGGTACACCCCGGACAGGTCGCCAGTCCATCACAGGGCAACACAAAGACAGGAAAAAACAACCATGCACACACACCGGAGGACAATTTAGAGAGACCAGTTAAGCTGCACAGTGGCACAGTTGGTTTCCCTTGCAGCAAGAAGGTCCCAAGTTGCAGCTGGATTGAAATGTATGCCACTAAGCAGATCTAACGGTTCATTTGTGAATCTCACCTTTATCCAGTCAAAGGCTCCTTCTATTTAACACATTGGAATCATGTTTTATTCTGTTATGGTCTTATGGTCTATGTTTGCCATTTCTGGAATAGATGTAATTTTTTTAGCAGATTTCTCACAGCTCTCTTGTAAACACTGAACATTTGTCATGTTTAAAAAGGACCAACATAGAGGGATTTGACAGAAATTGAGGAGGGTGACCAAAGAATGGAGAACAGGAGATGATTACTGACGTGGAACAGCCATGAGCAGAGCAGGGAGCTTGTAGCTACTGAGGAGTATCAATGAAAGAGAATGGCTGTAAAAAGAAGCGACCGGTAACCAGATAAAAAAAGTCAAATAAAAAAACAAAACTACAAGTACTTATCACAACATTTTATCAAGGACATTGAGTGATTCCATAGCCTTTTCTGTGACATATGCCACAACTCCTGTGACAGCTGTCACAGCTTCCGTAGCTGTGCCAGCTGACACCGGAAGTGCCATTATGGCCCTAAGCAAATTTTCATTTGGAGGCCCATATACCAACCTGTTAACACCAGATGCTTTATCATTCCTAAGCTACTGTATGTGTGTAACATTCCTACTATCAGAATCATTTGTAATTAACTTAAATCACACCAGTATAATTATGGTTATTGATTCTAACCTTACAGGAATAACAATCTGAAAAAAAAATTGAGTTGAATAAGATCAATAATCCTTTTTATTATCGAGATAATCAAAAGAGTACGGCAATTGACCAAAATCTTAGTCAAATGGTCGAGCTAAAAACTCACAACAAGCAAAACAAACTAATTTAACATTCATCAAGCAGATTCCTCTCCAATGATACTTCAAAACATGTTTCACAGGAGCTCTTACATAAATGCATCTTAAAGAGTGCATTCCCAGATGGGGGACGATTCCAAAGGTAAATTACAAAGTTTTGTGTTGAATTCAGTTTTTCTTCTTAGCTTTGCCTGATGTGCTGCCAGGTTTGGAGGTGGGGTTGTATTTGGAGGAGAGCAGCATTGTGAGCAGCAGCAGCACAGGGACCAGCAGGTACGGCACGTATATGGAGACCAGCAGCCAGCGCTCCCAGTTAGTCTGGGGACCGGGGTGGGGTTTAACAGGGAACTGATGGAAAAGGATGTGGGCTAGGATGGGAATCAGCGTGGTGGCAACATGCGTGGAGTACACAATGGCAGGAGTCCGGATCCACTTACAGCCACCTGGAAGATGAGAAGGATCAGAAGAAGGTGCATCTGGCTGCAGAATTTCACTGACATTTAAACCACTAAGGATATAAAAACATGGACATGATGCACAGTGCAAAAGTCATATTTGCAAGTTTACATCCTGACTTCTTTTTCTCAGGGCTGCAAATACTTTCATCATCACTGATTATGTAAAAAGAAAGTGCACCCTCACCACATCATTAGGCCATTAAACATAATCTGATCTTTACCAGGTGTTAAAACTAAACAATTTAAACATCAAATCAACAAAACATTATGTTTTACTGAGAATCAAAAGGAAACACAACGGAAGCAAATAAATACTTTTTATCAAGGTTTCACAGGATTGTGGAGGAACCTCTCTTCTACCCAGAGCTTCTTTAGTTCAAGCTTGCACTCACTTGTTTATTCCCACCTATCTGTAGTTGTATTTCAGCTCATGAGCACATGATGCCTAGATTTCACATTTAACTTTAGAAATCTTTGACTTACAGGGTGACTGTGTCCTGTGGCAGAAAATCAAGCCCAAACTCCTCCACCACTCTGCTTGACAGTTTAAGATGCTCTCTGTTATGTCAGGGTTTTTTTTTTTACATAAGGGGGTTCTGTAAGTCCAATTTTATTGGTTTATTTTTGCAGTTTCTTTAAGAACTTTACCTTTCAGTGAACTTATTTGGACATCTACTTCTGGGAAAATTACCAACGGACCTTGAAACATTTCAAATTTCCTGAAGACTAACAGATATGCTCCCTCTTAAATCCTAGGTTGTGTGGTCAACATTCCACACATTGTTTCTAAGTTTTTGCTGTTTTTGTTTACAAGTAATGACATGTAATACCAGGGCTTATGATTATTGTTGTTCACCATAAAGCTTCATATTTTTGCTTTGCATCATCTTTTACCCTGTCATCCCCCTGTGACCTCCTGGAGGTCCCAGTGGAAGAACTCTGCAAAATAACAGTTTGTTGTTATTAATTCTATTTTTGCATTACTCTGTATGCTTCCTGTCACTTTGCTGCTGAATGTTGCTAAGGGATAGAAAAGTTTAGAAATAAAGGTATTTCTAAACTAAGCTGACTTTAGTCAGTTCAATCAATCTTGTGGTCTGTGGTCGATCAGCAAGTTCAGTTATTAGACATGTGGTCCACTGATATATACTACTACTAATAAAACTAATAATTTATATTGATGGTGTGGCCTTTCAACCATGATAGCAGTCTGTTAGTGAGGTCTTTCTGGTCTTTAAAAGTCATGCAGTGTCCACAGCTTAACTTTACAAACCTGGAACTGACTAGGTTTTTATTATTTCCAAATCCTAATGAGGAGATGCAAATCAGACGATATATCCTCACTTTGTGAGTTTGCTTAAGCAGTTGTATTGCATGTTTGCTTAAGCAGTTGTATTGCAGATTTCACACATTCTTTTTTAAGTTTACTCACCTTTCAGAAAAGCATATGCTGCAATGGGGAAAAATGGCATTTGGAGAAAAGCCTCGCAGAAAATAAACGACTTGAACCACTCAGGAGGATCCAGCACCATGGGGTCTTTGAAATCCTCTGCATACCACTTCAGAAGATCCTTCAGCTGGTGAGGAAAACTGGGTGAATCATCTCAGAGCAAACAGATGAACAAGACGCTGTGGTCTGAACTTACCGGCTGGGGGTACACATGTTCAGGTAGAAGGGCTTGTAAGTCAATAAATAACGTAATAGGAATGTGGGAGGCAAAATAAAAGAAAAAGATTATTTCTAACACACGAACAGCCATTATGTGTGAATGGGCGCTAAGGACAGACTGGAACTAGGGTCCAAAATCCGCGATGGCGCTGTTGCGTAAAAACGCATGTTCCATGACTCCATCCTATTGGCTCACAGGGAGAGTAGGCGTTCCTGAAGGCACCACTCCTTCCTGTCACAAGAATGTAACTACAGCTATTGGGGAATGTTCCTACCAAAATTCGAGAGCACACATTTTCGATCTGACAGCAGGATTTCATGTTTTTTGTTCTCAAAACTTTTAATACTTGTGCTTCATTATTAGTTTGAAAGCAGGACTTAATCTCTTTCTTCTCAAAAGTTGTAGTGCTTGAGCAAAACTTCTGATCTCTTTCAAATATTCACTGTCCTTACTCAAACCTTTCTCCTCGCGCTCAAAACGTGTCTGTCGGATCAAATCTCTGCTTGCAAACCTCTTTGCTCGCTTACGAATTCTTTTCTGCTCTATGGGAACAAAAAAGTACTATTGTCTGGAAACCTCTTAGCCAATAGAAAGGAAGTGTTTTACTTGGTCCATCTGTTTCCTTCTAGCGTAGTGGTCCCCAAAATCGGTCCTCGAGGGCCGGCATCCTGCACGTTTTAGTTCTCTCCTTGGATATAGGGAGAAACTTTGACGAAATTATGGCAGAAAACTTCCCCCATACACAACGGCTTCAGGTGCCCCTCATAAGTAGCGATGCAAAAATCGCGATGTATTTCTGTCAAAAATGTAAAATTCCCCTAAAATTAGACGTCCTCCTTTGTGTTGCTAGAGTTCAGTAAAAAAAGGAGATACTTTGATATGTTTAATAAAAAAGATGACAAGTATAATACATGTTTTAAAAAGAAACATAAGATCCAGTAAAATAAGATCCAATAGAAAGGCTAAATTAAAATCTATGATTTATCTATCTATTTTCCACTCCTCTGTCAAACCGCATTTTAAATGTTTATGCACAAAGAAACACACATAAAACATATTAATTGAACAGTTCCTGATTTAAATCATTTGTATTAACACAGCCTTGATATATATGTTATTTAAACGTGATGTTCTTCTTTCAAGGCGACACTCCCTCGCTGACTTTTATCTTCATGATATTCTGCTCGATCTTTAGCCAAATTCTGCGGACTCTCCACATCCACATAATCCTGAAACAAAGACAATAATTCGGCTGGTCAGAAAATTCACATCATATGAATTTCTATTTGTGGCTACAAGACTAAAATGTCGAAGAAATCAGTTTTACATTTGCTCTTTGCTAGCGTCAGCAATCTTTCCAGGAAAAACAACAAAAAATTGCTGGTGGCAGATTTTAGAAAAGCTGTCTCAGAATAATTCTTTCAGACATTGAATTTATTATGCAGATGATTTACATGTGTTGCTGTTGTTTTCATGTTAAATTCACATGTTTAACCTGCAAAAAATTCACCTTCCATCATTTGCTTGTAAAACTTCATCTGTAAAAGTGGTGACCTTCTGGTGAGCCAAGCCACAACAATCAGTATTAGACCAACTCAAGGCGTTTAGCCAATCTGACACATAGGCTTGAAAGGGCACCAAATTTTGCAGCTAACATTTTTACTGATATATTTAATAAAAAATGAGAGAACAAATAATTTACATAATTGCAATGGACAAAAATGTAGTGTTATAATTGTATTGTGTAGAAAAAGTCTGATTCAAATTAGACCATATTTCTTATATAATTTTAAATGTTAACTTATGACCTAAATTTTATTCCACTAGAAAACCTTAAATTTCATCTCCACAACATGAACAAAAATGAGGCTGCTCACTGCATCATCCTCTATGATGTTCTCCAGCATGGATACGATATCCTTGAAGGCGGGCCTCAGGGTGTAGGGCTCCTGCCAGCAGTCACGCATGATGTGAAGCCTGCAACATTCAAACTTTATTCTCTTTCATGCACATGTCCGCTGTCAGTGACTGTGTTGATGTTTTAGAAAATGTTGTGTGATTTCAATACCAATGCAGAAAATGATTTTGGAAAACAAATAGTAATTATTTACTTACACACCACGAAAAAGATGTAAACATGCCCAAAACTACAGCAGTGACACAAATGTTGTGTTTTATGGTTTTAACATTTTATTTATTAAACATGCTTTTAGAATATGTTGCAGAATATTTAGGAATTCTTCTGGGATGTATGAGATTTTTTTTCTTTAGGAAATTGTCAGTATTTACAAAGCTGATCTCCTTTAATAACTTTTGCCTTTCAGACTGACGTTGGATTTGTACTGATAGTGATCCACTGTCATCTTTTTGGTGCTTGGAGTTGATCGGTTTGTTGGCTTTTGTTTCTATTTTTTTTCCCTGCGTTTTGAGAACTCACCACAGGTTCTATTTGGGATTCAGATCTGGGGAGTTTTCTGGAGACACTTTAACACCCTAACCTCCATCATTATGCCAAACACAGCTCCTTACCAAGGTGTGTCTGGATTGGTGGAAGAGGTTACTCTTGGACAGTGGTGGGTATTTTAATAATTTGAATAAAAAATTAGATGTTCTGATCATTTACTCAGAGCAGAAGTAGTGTTTTTACAAAATACAATTTTACTCTTGAGTCATTTCTTTCTACTTTCCCTTTTACTTGAGTAAAATATGTTAAGAGCAGTGCTTCTCTTATTTGGGTACAGTTGTTAGTTCCTCTTCCCAAATCTGCTCTTGAAGGACATCTGGTATTGTATCCATATTTTATTCATAGCAGTAAGCCCACTCGTCCAAATAAGACGAGTGGGCTTATTTGGACCAGAGGAATTACTGTTGGGACCTCACAGAACCTATTGGATTCTTAACCTTGTTAATATTTATCTGATTATTGCACAGTCAATGAAAAGGATGATTCATCAAGGAAAATAACTGCACTAGCTTCTGCTGTCTGTCTTTGGACTTCCTGCAGAATTTCAGACCATCTTTCATGTTTTCTTTTTGTGGCTCCATCGCCATCCCTCTTGTCACAATGAAATTGTTCAAAAGACTTTGCTTCATTGTTAATACAGATGCACAAACACTTGATGCCAGCATAAGTTCTGCACTGTGATATCTCATATGTAATATACATTTAAAATAGATAAAATCAATTAATGCAATATCATGCAATGTTGTTTTTTAAAGAGGTTACAAAAAAGATGTTTTGTAAGCAAAACATCTAACATTCATTTATGACAATTAAATGAATGCAAGTCAGATGTATTAGCTACATCTGACTATAAACAAATTTGGAAAACAAGCCAATGAGTCAAATACAGTTTCTTTTGTATAAGAAACTGTATTTAGTTTTGTGTCAAGACTTTATTTAGTTTTGTGCCAAAACTAAATGCAGTAACGCTAGATTTATGGTGCAGCTCGTCCCTCTGCATGATAATCTAAAAGAATGTGAACTGTTTCCACAAAAAAGAAAAGAAAATCTGTCACTGCAAAACTTTTAGTCATCATTATGAATCATACATGTGTCACTCTGTAACGTTTTGAAGCTTAGAGAAAAAAAATGAGCATGAATTATCAGATATGATATGGGTTTTATGTAGTGAGCTTTTGCTTACATTTCTGGTCTGCATCCTTCAGGGTTTGTGTTCTTATGACCCATGCAGATGTGGAACACCACTTCCTCTGATGTCTCCAGGTTGGGGTATGGTAATGTACCTGAGATTTGAAGATTTCCATATGAGTTGTAATTATTTAGAAAACACAGTTTAAAGGTGATATGCTGTTTGCTTAACTAGATCTATCATATTTGCTCATGTAATATTCTTTATTTTTAGACATCACTTAGATGTTTTATGTTATAACCTCAGAACAAATCCTGTTTACATTTTGAAGAACAGAGCCTCACGACAAAACACTAACACTTGCTTAACAGGAGGATGAAAACAGAATCTATGGTAAGATATCCTCATATGTTTGGAGGGTACACATCTCAGATATAGAACAACACAATTATTACTTTACTTTGGATCAGGCAAACCCATGTGAATCAACTGACTCATAGAAGATAAAATAGAAGACGAAGGGAATTCAAAAGAGGAAGACCAAGCATAAACTATCAGCTGTATTTATTTCCCGTATAATGATCTCTTATCAGCCTGATTTCTCCATGACAGATAGTGTTAAAAATATTCAGACTGTTGGACGCCAAGTAACATGACTGCAATCTCCAGTTTAACCACCAGAGGTCAGCACTTGTTGCATATTGTTCCTTAAACTCAAAATAAAAGGCAGCATAATTCGTTCCCTTGATTTGTGATGATCTATTTATGTAGTGAAAGAAAAACAGTTCTTTGGTTGTAACATGTTGATGGAATTGCCTGAATGCAAGAATGTTTTGAGAATACTGTACAGCACTGTGGTGCAGTTAATAGCTGTTTACAGTAAGCAATTTGAAGCTTGGTGCTGCTCTAACTGAAGTGGGTCATCCATCCATAAGTCTTCACACATCCTCCAAGATTGTCTTACCTCCCATTACAGTATATTACATGTTCCTAACACCGCCTACCAAATGTCTGCATCTCCCACAGCACAATGCCAAACGCCCATACATCTCCTTTGAAGCTGTAGTAGTTGTTCTTGAAGTACTCAGGGGGGTACCAGCGCAGCGGCACGCGTGGCTGCACAAAACACACAACGGAAAAAGTCTCAGAGGATGAAAAAAGCTGCTTCCTCTCTAACACCAAATCTAATACAGCAGATTAATAGACATCAAAAGGAGAAATGAAACTGCAGAATCTACAGTATATATTCAGGTTAATAAGCTTCAACTGATTATCTGTTGTTGTTTTTTTTTTTTTTTTTTTTTTTTTTTTTTTGTTTGTTTTAGATTGAAGCTGTATGTCTGTAAATGGGCTGCTTCCTGCTCTAAACAATGTCACTACACCCACAAACACACATAACTAAGAATTTGATCTTCCATTTCAGACACACACATGGGAGACAGTGTGGTCAGTGAGGAGAGCTATGTGCTAGATGACAGGCCAACAGTGTGTGTGATGTGAACACACACTGTATTAGGAGTTCACTTCTCGAGTCCCCAGGCAGCAGGTTTATTTGAGGCAGATGTCACTACCTTAAGAAAGTGAAGAAACGTAGTCATGAAACAAAGAGAATCCAAATCAAACAGCAAGGAGAGATAAACTCTTGCTAAAACACTGAAATGAAAAGAGCTGAGACAATTTGTAACAAAAAAAATTGTTTTGGTGTGTCAAAAAAAAAACAACAAATTTTAATGACATTGTGGATGAAGTGAAGTGCAAACCATGCTTAAGGCTGATTTTTTTCATACCAAATCTGATTTTATTATTTATTTATGTATGTATGTATGTATGCCTTTTGTGTTGACATCATTCTAAACTATGGAAATCCATGAAAAAAAATCCAGATTTTTCAAAGATTTAATTTTTAAAAACAGAAAATCAAAATAATTGATAAAATTGATTTATTGCCCAGCCCTTAACTCATCTCACAAATCAGCACATCAGGTCTTCCCAGTAGGTCACAATGTTTTCTTTGCATTATATTAACAGGAGGTCATTTTTAAATGTTGCATGAGCCATATAAAACCTGTGTGAAACACAGAATAACTCAACAGCATCTACAAAATGAAAGTAAATGTCATGATTTCAGCCCTGCAGCTCCACCTTGACTGTGCTGATTACTCATTACCCTCACCTGCTGCTCCCTATTTAAAAAGCTGCTCATCACCAGCACAGTGTGAGATTGTTTGTTGCCCCAGTCACAGCTTTCAAGCCTTGTTTCATGTTCAAAAGAGTTTTCTGGTTTTCTGATCCTGCCTGTTTTTTGACCACAGATTCTTGCCTATTCCTTCTGCTGTAGGAAAAGTTCTGACCTCCTGTTGCTGAACCCTGCCTCCAGTCTTCTGATTATTGGATTTTCATTGCCTGAGACCCCCCGTGCATGACCTTCAATTGTTTCAACGACTAAGCCTCTGGTTAGTGGATTTTGTCCCTGTCATCTGTTTGTCCCCTGAGCCCCCCTTAGGCCTCCTACTGCCCATTCACCCTACCCTCCCCAAGCTGGATTCCTGGCCCCTGTGGATCCCCCATTCCTGATCTACCTGTGTGACCACATCCTGTAGAGCCCCTTCAACACCCTCATTTTTTGTAATAAACTTTTGGTGAACCAAACACTTGTTTTGGGTTCTGGCTGAGTTTACTTTAATGTTACAGTACGATGTCGCCAGTATGAACCCAAAGCCAAATTCTGATTGGTGTTCTAAGGTGGAGGGTGCTATTACTGGCCTAGAAAGAAATGTCCAGGAGCTTTTACAGGGACTTTCTTCTCTTAGGGCTTCCAAAGCCCAAGCTAGGTCCTCAGTTACACAGCCACTTCCCCTTGCTGTCACTCCCACAGTTAACACTAACAACGAACCTAAGAAACTCCCCCACCCTCACCCAGAGCATTTTGATGGGGATCCTGAACAGTGCAGACCATTTTTAACCCAGTGTTCGCTGTTTTTTTGAACTCCAACCGTATGCCATCCCTTCTGAACGGGCCAAGGTGGCCTATACAATCTCTCCACTATCTGGTATGGCAAAGCAGTGGGGAAACTCTGAGTGGGAGAATGATGCTGACAGCTGTGACTCCTTTGAGTTTTCTGATTAAATGAAAAGGGTTTTTGATCCAATCCATCCTGAGAGGGAGGCTGTCAGGAGACTGTTTTCTCTCAAACAGGGCTCTCGACCTGTTACTGACTACATCATCAATTTCCATGCCTTGAAGTCCAATTGTCTTTGGAATAATGAAGCCCTGTTTGACGTTTTTTACCAGGGCCTGTCAGGTGATATCAAGAATGAGATTACTACCTGTGACCCTCCCAAGACCCTCAAGGCCACGTGGATTGATCGAGGCCATGCAAATTGATCAACGGCTTCGTGAACGAAGGAGGGAGAAGTCTTCATCTAATTTTCAAGGAAGGGTCTCAACTGTCCAGGTCAGTCCATGCAGCATGTCACAAGCCTCCATGCCCCCCCGTTAGTGCCGAGGAGCCCATGCAATTGGGTAGGACCAGGCTCTTTGCCAAAGAGAGGGAGAGGAGATTCAGAAATCACTTGTGTTTCTACTGCGGAGAGAAAAACCATCGAGCTCTTAACTGTCCATCAAAAGGACAGGCTCAGTAAAGCTTGGGGGGTCTTTGCTGAGCCCTATCCTCAGAGCTCGGAACCCTCCCCACATTTGGTGCACCATCAGATTTCCCGACTCTCCTGAAGGAATGGAAGTTCCTGTCTTCATTGATTCTGGAGCTGATGCTGACTGATGTCAGCCTAGCTCATAAGCTCACACTGGAGTTGGAACTTCTAGAGAGACCACGTGAGATTTTTGCTATTGATGGGCATCTCATTGATCAAATAACTCACTGCACTAAGCCTGTTTCTGTACTGATTTCAGGACACCACCATGACAGGACCACATTTCTGCTGACCAGGTCCCCAGAGATTCCAGTGATTCTGGGACTCCGTGGCTCATCAAACATAGTCCAGTCATCAATTGGCTCACTGGTGAGGTTCAGTCTTGGGGTCCTTCTTGCTCCACTTCTTGTTTGAGGGAAGCTCCTATCATGAAAGCTCCCTGTGAGGTCAACCTTATCCAGATTTGTCTAAGGTCCCTAAGTTTTATCATGATCTGCGTGAGGTATTTAACAAATCAAAGGCCACTTCTCTGCCTCCAGAGAGTATGACTGTGCCATTGACCTTCACCCTGGTACCACCCCACGTAGGGACAGATTGTATTCCATTTCTGGTCCTAAAAGAGGGGCAATGAAGGAATACATTTCTGACACCCTCAAGGCAGGACTAATCAGAAAGTCTTCTTCCCCAGCAGGTGCAGGATTCTTTCTGGGCAAGAAGGATGGGTCTTTTAGACCATGCATCGATTATCGAGGCCTTAACAAAGTTACAGTCAAGAACAGGTACCCTGTGCCTCTCATGACTTCTGCTTTTGAGCTCCTTCAAGGAAGTACTGTGTTCACAAAGCTGGATCTGTGTAATGCCTACCATCTGGTCCGAATAAGAGGAGGAGATGAATGGAAAATGACTTTCAACACCCCTTCAGGGCATTATGAATACCTGGTCATGCCCTTGGGCTCACCAATGCTCCAGCCGTTTTCCAGGCATTGGTTAGCGACATTTTAAGGGACACGCTAAACAGATTTATTTTTGTATACCTTGATTACATTCTTCTTTTTTTTTTGAAGGATCTACCTACCCATATCAAGCATATTTGCAAGGTTCTTCTTAGGCTTCTCCAAAATAAACTATTTCTTAAGGCTGAGAAGTGTGCATTTTATCAGTCATCTGTATCTTTTCTGGGTTTTGTGATTGCTCCTGGCAGGATTAACATGGATCCATCAAAGGTGGCAGCAGTCTTGGAGTGGCCAGACCCATCAAGTTTGAAGGCACTTCAACAGTTTCTTGGGTTTGCCAATTTTTATCGTTTTATCAAGGATTACAGTTCAGTGGTTCCCCCTCTTCATCAACTCACTTCAACCAAGACTTGGTTCAAGTGGTCTTTAGAGGCCAAACATGCCTTTGGTAAGCTGAAATGTCTCTTCACCTCAGCTCCCATTCTGCATTTTCCTGATCCGTCTAACCCTTTTGTGGTGGAGATTGATGCCTCGGACACTGGGGTTGGTGCAGTTCTGTCTCAACAGTTTGCAGATGATGCCAGGTTACATCCTTGTGCCTTTTTTTCTCGCCAACACTCTGCCTCTGAGAGAAACTATGACGTTGGAGACGGAGAACTGTTGGCTATCAAACTAACATCAGAGGAATAGAGGCACTGGCTGGAGAGGTCCACACCATTTTATTGTATGGACAGACCATAAGAACTTGGGATACCTCAAGTCTGCCAAGAGACTGAACCCACGCCAAGCTAGATGGGCACTATTCTTTAGCAGGTTTGACTTCACCTTGGCCTGGCAGCAAGAACATCAAACCAGATGCCCTTTTCAAGACTTCATCAGCCTTCTGTCTGTCCTTCTGATTCTGTTGACCATGACTACATCCTTCCCTCCAAGACCAGGTTAGCTCTAACCAGTATTGAGACTTTGCTCAAGAGAGTCATCAGAAACAACCAGCTCCAGTTCAATGTCCTAAGGGTCTTCTATTTGTTCCTGAAGAAATGGTCCTTCAGTTCTGTCACTACTCTAAACTTTTCTGTCACCCAGGTATAACTAAGACACTGGCAGTGGTCCAGTCAGTGGCCCACACTGAGAAAGGACACACAAGAGTTTGTCAGCACGTGCCATCTGTTCCAGAGTAAAGCCCTACAGACGTCCTCCAGCCGGTTTACTGAGGCCTCTGCCGAGTATACATCGACTGTGGTCCCACGTCTCAATGGATTTTGTCAGCGGCCTACCTCCTTCTCAAGGTAACACTGTACTCGTCACTGTGGTTGACAGATTCTCCAAGATGACCCACCTCATTCCTCTACACAAGTTGCCTTCAGCACCTGATCTCGCTGAGGTGATGGCCCAAGAAGTATTCAGACTTCATGGCATTCCCTGCAACATCATGTCTGATCGAGGACCGTTTCACGTTTTTGGGGTGAGTTCTGCACCCGTCTCGGCATTGACGTCAGTCTCTCTTCAGGTTTTCACCCTCAGACGGATGGTCAGATGGAGAGGATGAATCAGGAGGTTGAGTCCAAGTTTCGCATCCTTTGCATGGATGCTCCCAGTCGCTGGTCCCAGAACTTATCTTGGGTAGAGTACGTTATCAATGGATTACCATCAAGTGCCACAGGTCTGTCACCATTTCATGTTGTTTATGGCCATCAGCCACCTATTCTCTCTGCTCAGGAAGGGGCTACCCAGGTTCCTGCTGCCCATTTATCAGCATGTCGTTGTCTCAGAGTCTGGAGAAGAGCCAGAGCGACTCTCTGCAAGACCTCTGCTGTTTATGCTCGTAATGCCAATCGCCACAGATCTCAAGTCCCAAGATACCTGGTGGGTCAGAAGGTGTGGTTATCCACTAAGGATCTGCCCATCAAGGCAGAGAATCTCAAGTTGGCATCCTGTTTTGTGGACCCATTTCCTGTTGCCAAGGTTGTTAACCCAGTTGCTGTGCGTCTCAAACTGCCTAATTCATTGCATGTACACCCCACCTTCCACGTCTCCAAGGTCAAACCTGTGATGTCCAGGTTTTGCCCTCCATCCAGGGCCCCTCCATCCCCCTGACTCATTGATGGAGCTCCTGCCTTTAGTGTGAGCTGCTTACTACATTCCCGATGTTAGGGCCGTGCCATCCAATACCTTGTGGACTGGAAGGGCTATGGTCCTGAGGAGAGTTCCTGGATACCTTCTCGCTTGGTCCTGGGTAAAGGCCTCATCCGCGACTTCCATTGCCAGCATCTGGACCCTGAGGGGCGTCAAGAGCTGCCCCTTGAGGAGGAAGAGGTGATGTCATGATTTCAGGCCTGCAGCTCCACCTTGACTGCGCTGATTACTCATTACCCTCACCTCCACTGTGCTGCAACCTATTTAAACAGCTGCTCGTCACCAGCTCAGTGTGAGATTGTCTGTTGTCACAGCTTTCAAGCCTTGTTTCATGTTCAAAAGAGTTTTCTGATCCTGCCTGTTTTTTGACCACAGATTCTTGCCTAGTCCTTCTGCTGTAGGAAAAGTTCTAACCTCCTGTTGCTGAAACCTGCCTGCGTCTGATCCTGCCTCCAGTCTTCTGATTATTGGATTTTCATTGCCTGAGATCCCCCCGTGCATGACCCTGGATTGTTTCAATGAATGAGCCTCTGGTTGGTGGATTTTGTCCCCTGAGACCCCACTAGGCCTCCCACTGCCCATCCACCCTACCCTCCCCAGGCCGGATTCCTGGCCCCTGTGGATCCCCCATTCCTGACCTATCTGTGTAACTACACCCTATGGAGCCCCTTCAACACCCTAATTTTTTGTAATAAACTTTTGGTGAACCAAACACTTGTTTTGGGTTCTGGCTGAGTTTGCTTTAACGTTACAGCAGAGTGATCAAAATTGCACATTGAAAAACAGAATGTCCCCTGAAGTGTAACCAGACCTGCTGTCATGTCTTTTATGCAGTGGCGAGTATGTGGCAAACCTATTTTATTCTTTTGTGTTAGAATAAAAGCAGAACTGCATGCAGGTTGATAGTTGAACAAAAAAGGTGAGAATGATGTAAGACAAGCTAAAACGATGTTCTGATGAGGTCATATCTTTATATATCTCTGTGGTGCTTGCCCAAAATACTAGACAACAGTACTGAACAAACCCAGCATACAAACAGTGTGTGTGTATTTCTTACTCGTGGACTCCTCCAACGGCTGCTGCGGCGGCTCGCCATGCGGCTCAGGTCCCGGGCCAGACCAAACTCTGCTAATTTCACCTCCCAAGGAAACTTATTGACCATAATATTCCTCAGAGCTAAGTCACAGTGAACGATCTGCACAGAGGGCCACAGGAACAAGTGTGTCAAAAAAAAACAACCAAATATTCAAGCTCATATTCTTGCATGTCTAGAACATGCAAGAATATGAATAATAGTCAAAAAGTCATCATCCGAAAGGGGTAACAAAAGATTATTCTAAAGAAAACTTAAAAAAAATATATTTTAGAACAATGTAAGCTTTCAAAAGAAATAAAATGGCAAAATATGCCAATATTGAAACAATTTTTATCTAAAATCTACATGAAATGAAAGTCATGTTGAATAATTGTTGTTCAAACCATTTCTAATATTTCAGAAATTTTCTAGTATATAGATTCAATGAGACAAATGTTCCAACATTACATAAAATGTATTGAACATGCAGTAGTGTGTGAGGATTACCATTTTGGAGCGCAGGTGCTGCATCGCCAGGGCGATGTGGTAGGAAGCAATGGTGAGGAGGCTCTGCAGCTCTGGGTCTACACTGAGGTGGACCCTGTTGGTCTGGAGGAAGGTCCGCAGTGTGCCATAACTAACATACTCCATGATCAGAATGTAGGGCTCTGCACACAGGAAGGTTCACTCAAACACCTCCAGAACTGCAATATTTAAATATTTAAAAACTGTTGCTTTAATATTCACTTAAAAGATCTGCCCTGTTTGACCTAGCACTAGCATATGGATATGAAGATCCCAAAATGCTGTAGAACCCTGAAAAGCTACTACAGGTAAAATAACTGGAATATTTGTTCTGATGGGGCTCATTTGTTGGAATAAAAGTAAGTCTTTAAAATAATAACCTCTCAGCAGGTATTAAAGATACTCTTTAAGTTTATACACCTAAATGTTTTGTTTTTGTTGATTAACAGAAAATCTTAAAGTCTTAAACAAAAATTTGTTTCAAAAATAAATTAAATTTTAAATATTTTAATTTAGATGCACCTGTATTTGTTTGATTGGTTCTGAGTATTCTGAACTCTGCATTTGAAGTAAAAACTGTCACTTTCATTCAACAAGTACAAATAATTATGCATTAATAAATCATAACTTACGTTGAACATTAGTCTGATTCACTGTTAGACTGAGAATAAATGGTCTTGTATCTTTTTCTACAGTTTATAGGAGCATGTTTTAACTTACGTTCACTCGAGTTCCAGTCCAGAAGCTGGAGGATGTTTTTATGGTGAACCAGTTTCCTCATGATGCAAATCTCCATATCCACATGTTTGGGACGCACACCTTAGAGGGAAGAAAACACAATTAGATGAAACTAAATCATGACCATAAACACATTTCAGATTCAATTAACCAATCTTTCAACCAAACACTTTCATAATAAAAACATTAAAACAATAAATAAAAATACTAAAATAGAGCAAAAACAATCTATACTATTTATTGGGTAAATACAAATAATCAGGTTTCATTGTATGGTTAAGTTGACAGAATAATAAATGGATATTATTCAGCCTCATGAGGTCTAATTTGTCTGCCTAGGCAAACTAAGCCTCTTATAGGTCCCCCACAACAGGAGGGGGCGCCAAAGAGCACCAGACAGCAAGTCTTGGCTGTCTAAGTAAGGTAATGCTCATTTGGTGGAAACACACACCAAACGTGTTGCAGGACTGGGGTTGCCACCAATCCCTTAAAATACGGAACTGTTCCGTATTTGGCTGTTAAATGTAGCGTCCCGTATTGAACCGATACGGGACGCAATTTGTTCCGTATTCTACAAATGTGGATATGTAATAAGAATAAAGATATGGTCCCTGAGTACTTTATATAGTAGGCTGCCCCAGTCATTGTTTCACTCACGGTTTTGGTGTTGCGTTCATAAGG
This sequence comes from Poecilia latipinna, assembly GCF_001443285.1. Taxonomy (NCBI): domain Eukaryota; kingdom Metazoa; phylum Chordata; class Actinopteri; order Cyprinodontiformes; family Poeciliidae; genus Poecilia; species Poecilia latipinna. The sequence goes on along the minus strand of NW_015113480.1, from coordinate 203,458 downwards.
TTGGGATATTGTGCCCAACTGCTTTATGGGTAACACAGACCAACCGACACGCTGCCGCCCCCGGTTTTAAATACATAGGGACTGGTCCCTTGGTAACCTTAGTCGAAGCACAAAACCCCCCTCCCTTCCGCTTATTAGACTAGGACGACGCTCATTAGTGGGCGTCCCTTATTTTGATTTCTGAAAGGTGGCAACCTTATCCAGGACACAGGGTCGCAACTACATTTTATTCAGGTGGCTGCGAACACATAAACCCCTCTGGTGCAGCGCCCCTATGCGTTGTATACGCTGCATGCCCACTTTTTGTGCCACTGGCAGGTCATGTTTGTTGTCCTGCAACGTTGTGATGTGTCGCTAGTCCAACACATCTGGATTAAATGACTGAAATGTCTCCTCCACCTGCAGTCAAGTTCTATAAACTGTATTCAGTTCAGCTGTGTTGTAGCAGAAAATACCTAAAAAGGTGCAGGACCCCAACCCTTGAGGAATAGAGTTTGACACCCATGACCTAAATAAAACTATTTACCCAAAAACGTTTTATTAAAGGTATGAATTATAGGCTGTTAAAAATCCCCTTTATTTCTCTAGTGACCGTTAAAGTAAAAGGACCTTCTTTGCTGATCTTGCAGGTGAACATGCTGTGACCTTTACACGTCCCTCTGCTCATCCTGGCCTGGTAGAAGACTCCCTCCTTCCCTGCTTTGATCAGTTGCAGAAGATTCAGGTCTGACTTGGTGAAACGAGGTTCCTGCAATGAAACACTCCTGGTGAAGTCATCCATAGAAGAAGAGGAAAGACCAGGATTCTTTTAATATGGACTGTTTTCAGAAAGGACTCCAAGTCAGACAGATGGACAAATCACCAGTCCATCACTGAGCATTAGGAAGACAGGACAAACAATCATACACACATGCCTAAGAAGAATTTAGAGAGCTCAATTAACCTGACAGTCATGTTTTTGGACTGTGAGAGGAAGGCAGAGTACCTGGAGAGAACCCACACATGCACAGGGAGAACATACAAACTCCATGTAGAAAGGGCTGGGATTTGAACCCAGGGCCTTTTTGCTGCAAGGTAACAGTGCTACCAGCTGTGCTACTGCGCAGCCCACACTGAGACTTAAATATCCATTTTCCTCTGAAGAATAAATCTGGACCCAGCTGTGTGACAGTACCTGCTGTAGGCCTTTCCACAACCTCTTGGAAGATAACCGGACTGTGGTTATCCGTAAAGGAGTTTCTGGAGGAAGCTGCTCGCCCTCGTCATTCTCCACTGACTGGACTGTGGGTGTCACAACGGGGGTCTCTAACTGAGGCAAATGTCTCAGAATAAACTTGCTGCCCTGCTGCATTCGGACTGTTCGAACCATGGTGCGGTACCTGCAGAAAAAAATGTGTTTCATAAAGCAACATTGTACGAAACTGAAAAGGGCCATTTAAAGCAAAAAACCCTGTATACCTTGACTGACCCTTTTTGTCAGGGAGTATCAAATGAGTATTTAAACCATCATTTCATATTTGCCTTTAAATTGGATTTTGTTGAGAACCAATAAGAGGTAAATATCTACCTGATAGAAGATAGAATATTTCTTGCAAGAGAAACCAGAAATATTCAGGACATCAGTTGACATCCTGAACGGCTCAGTGTTGTGGGGTTTCTGGTGACTATCTCCAGAGGTCTAATATTTAAGTATAAGTTTATCATATTAAACGATTAAAATTAAAGTTAAACTTGGCTCCTTGGAAGTAATAAATTGAGGGACTTAAAATGAATAGGTACAGTTGATTGTTTATTTCTATCACTTTTAGCCTTGAACTGCAGGGATATTTGCAACCCTTGTGATGCTTTGTGGCCCCTGACTGCCCACATTTGGCAACATTTGGTTCATTTGGTTTTTAAGCTAAATTATGTGTGATAAATTTCAGTCTTCAAAGAATGGAAAATGTTTGATTTGACATGAATTATTTTTCTCTTATTCATCAAAAGTTTTACTGTGACTTTACTTTCATTCTAAGGATCCCAAACATCCAGTGGCTTTTACAGGAAAGCAACTTTTGGTACGTCTATTTATTAAACTTGGCTAAATACAAGACATGTTTTCAAAGAGTGGCACATATTCAGTTCCTGTTGTGAGTACGGAGATAAACTTTTTTTAGACCAACAGAGTAGGAAATAATCTCACCTGATAACTTGGACCTGCATGTCTTTCTTTAAAAAAAGGCAAAAGTGTTTGACCCTTTTTACATGTTGGATCTACATGTGAGACTTTTTGTTATTAAGTTATTGAATGTTTAGTCTACTGTTGAGCAGGAGAAATAGAAAACTTAAATATTTCTTTGAAAATAGTTTTTGTGAGAACTTTCAACATCGGGATTTTGGCCTAACTGGCAAAAAGTTTGCACAACTCTGACTTAAAAAGGCCTGGAAGCTTAGAGGAATTAGATAACTCATATCATACCGCATATTTTCTGTAATGCTATGAAGAGATTCATTGTCCTTCATGAATTGCACATGAAAAGGATGTTTGTCATCTAAACTAGCAAGGTGGTTTTAAATAGAAATCATAAGTTAGTGCTGTGATAAATTTCTGAAGAACTTTGTGCTGCGGACACAAATCAGGATGTGTTTGACCTTGAAGACTGAACTTAAAATGGGCTTTCTAAAAACTCAGTTTCAAATATATTTGTTCATTTTGAAATTTAGCATGAACAAATTGCACTAAAATTCTTACTTTCTTAGAAACACGGCACCAAGCACAATGAACAGCAGCAGGATGAAGCAGAGAACTGCGAGGACAATGTAGAACTCTGCAGAAAGACAAAGGTTCACCTTTAAAATGTTTGGATAATTCTGCTGGATATTAATCTGAATTGTGGAAGCCTGACAGCTCACCTGGACACATATCAGTACATATATCAAAGGCCAGATTCACCACGCTCTGCGTCTTCTGCCCCAGGAGCCCAAAGTGGAGGAGTGTGAACAGAAGAACATCACTTTGGTCTGGAAAAAGGGTGAAAACTTTCAGACAGATGTGGAGGAAAAGCAGTTTTGTTTAAAACTTGGCTACAAAGCAAGGAGACGCAGGAAAGAGGTGCACTGAACATCCAACCGCCTTACCTCTGTTTGTTCTGAAGTAGAGAGTTGAAGAATCCAAACCAGCTGTAATCCTTTACTGTTCTAAGGAGCTTATTAACACAACGTCAAACTTGTTAGAGTTTAGTGTGATCCTCTGACCTATCTGTCACGTTACCAGCCGGAGCTCAGCTCGCATGTGAACCACAACACAGGCAGAGGAAGTGAACAGAAGCAGCAGGTGGCTTGAGATACAAACTCCCTCAGACACAGTGCTGATGCTCAGCCTGGAGTCAGCCCTCAGCGCATGCACAGGTGGCCCAATCTGAAGCAGTGGGATTGAAGATCAGGATGAGTTCACCCCCTCAGTTCAAACTACAGCAGCAAGAGCAAAAATGTTCTTTGCAAGATGTGGCTGAAGGGTCAAGAGATACTTTTTTTCCCTTCAAAACTGGAACTAGACTTTTTTTGGCAAAGTATTTATTGTAAGACTTTCAGCATGGACTTGTAGCAGAGAAGAAAATCATCAGATAAATAATATTACAACCAACTTAAGGTTATGCAGGTCTTTTAAAATTTCAAATGTTGTCAATAGCTACTAAATGATGTCCTAAAAATGTTCATCTCATGATAAAAATGTGCATAATGTTTTCACAAAATGAGCAAAGTTAGTCCATTAAATTCCAGCATTTAAAAGCTGCTAAAGGCATTCCAGGCTATTTATATACTTTTACTCAGAATAACTTTATCTGTCAGTCTGGGTCAGATGAGAGGCGGACCGGAAAACCTTTAAAATAGTGCACAGCGTTGCAGTTTGCATGTGTCAGTAGCACCTTTTAATTCGGGGAAGCGGCTGCAGAGACCCTGCAACTGTGGTTTTCCTCCCTGAGCTGCAGCAGAAGCCTGACAGCCTGAACAGTGCACACACCATCACAGTGACAGGCACGGATCAAACCAAGTCCAGCACAGGCAGGATGTGGCCTGGGTCTGCTGGTTCTGGTCAAACAGCAAGAAAAACTCTGAGGTTTAGCCTGTATTCACATATGACATGTTGGGATGTTTTCATTTCAATGTGGAAGATAATCATTCTGACAGTTCGTTAAGGGAATGTCATTAACATCTGAGAGGCCTCTCTTGTTGGTGTTTTTAAAGTTTCTGGATTCCTGTTTTAATCAGTAATAGATTGTTAGCATCAGGTATGTATTTTCCAGGCACAGAAGGCCATTTTATAGCACAATCATATTACCTTCAGTTGTTATAGAAGTGCTGTGTATATCAAACATGGTTTAAAATACTTTATAATTTGACATCTTAAAATGGCCTCCTGCTCTTTTTGAAGCTAGGAGCTTTCTGTGAAAAGGTAAACTGATAACTTAATTTTACAGAATTTAATTAAATGATTGTTTTTACCACTTCTCTCTCCCAGGACGTTTGTACAGGTAAAACATTGTAACTATTCTTGTTTTTCTTGGAATGGGCTGGTATGTGACAACAGGAGTTTGGATTTTGCCATTCCTTCCTTTTTTCTTCTAAAAATGATTTTGCCATAATCATGACTTGTCTGCCCACAATGCTTTCACCATTTCATAGGTGTAAGGCACTTGAGACCTAAAGGCTAATGCAACCACTGAACAAAGTTAATATAAGTCTTACTAAGTTTTTTACTATGTGAAGCTTGGCAAATATTTCCAGAGTATTCCTTTGTTTTTGTGGTTCTGTTTCTTATTATTAAATGCTGAGGTCTTGATTGAGGACCAGCTGCAGTCCTGGTGCTCTGTTGAGACTCTGCAAAAACAAAGCAACAGCATCTCAACATTTAGACAACCTATTCTGTAGAAAGAGAAATGTGCAAACATTCTGAAAATGTTCCTTGTTCTTTGATAACAAGAACAAGGAACATCGTTACCCCTCCACCACTGTGCTCAGCAGCTGCTCCAATGTGTCTTTGATAGTACCCTGTTTTTCTCCTACAGATGTGCTTAGCATTATTCCCTTAAAAAATGATAAAACTGCCAAACTATTTCCACAACTTTGAACAACAAAAGCAATCACTTTTAATGAATGTAATTTCATCTGCAGTTTAATTTGTTGCTTGGTTATTTTGTTACAGATCAACAGTTTCACTCCATATACAACTACAAGTACAATAGTTTGTACAGTTCATATTCAAATACAGAGTTTTCATTGGCTTATTTACAAAACACTTTATATATACATGTTTTAATGTCAGTGCAATGTCACTTTCTTTCAACACCTTACAAAAAAGCGTTTTTTTTTTTTTTTTAATTAAGTCAGCTTTCAATCTGACGGTACAGAAGTTAAATAAAAAGAGGCTACAAACAGACAGCTCAGTAGTAGATTGCTCCGCCTGCCAACATGCTGAAGTTATCTGCGGGGTGGGGGTTGGGGGCAGGGGGCATCAGCCCTGTGGTTTAACTGGGTCTGTTTGTCCAGCCTCGGCTAACAGATTGGTTCCATTAAAGATTTTCTGAAAACTTTTGATTTCAGAAAATTGTGCTGAAATTAGCCCCTATTTTTAACAACAGTTTGAGCTGCAGGTGGCCTGAGGGCACATTTAAGGACAGAAAACAAATAAATCAAAAACTGACATGTACTGGGTATATAACTGGATGTAGCATTAGAAAATGGGTTCTTGACTGATCTGATCCTTACTGCAATTTTCCCTTTTAGTCATTTCAAAGACATAAAACTGAACGTCATTAATAGCTCAGCATAAAGGCAGAAAGGTGGAGGAAAAACAGCGTTCAGAGCAAACATAAATAGCACTCATCTACACACTTTCATTCATTCAACAGTCTTTGCAAAGGAAAAGATGACTTCTTTCTAATGCATATTCTCCAGAACAATGTCTTTTCCATGGATACAGCAGCTAAAAAGGAAGCAAACATCAGGTGTGTGTGTGTGTGTGTGTGCGCACGCGTGTGTGTGTGTGTGTAGTGGGGGAGCCAGAGAACATTTCAGCTGCAGAGGTTTCCCACTACTACTGATCAAAATAAAACAGACCCAGCTTTAAGTGAAAGAAACATGGTTTCCTTTGTGCTTGCATTGAGCTGAAATGACAGAAACTTTTGACCCAGTTGCTCACTTAAAGAATGCAGTGCAGCTTTATCTTTTCAATTCATGCCGGGCGTTAATGGTTCAAACAAATGTCATTTTGAGGCCGTTGGAACTTGTTTTAGCTGAATGTGTGCTCAGATGTAGTGCTATGAACTGAAAACCTTTGGCGCTACTGCACACATTTAATCTGTATAACAACCATGAGTCATCTGATGTCAGACTTTAGTATCAGCCCACAAAAGCAAGGTTGTCTGAAAAAATCTGTAAAGGGGCTTACAAATCTGACACCAGATTAGCACAAGATCATAAATACACAGGCTTAAACCAGCTAATTAGTGGGCAACTAGCCAGGCAGACAACAGCTGTTGTAAATTACAACTTTTATAATGAAAAAGCTGTTTGACTCAGGAGTTGAATCAGGTGGAAATCACTTCAGCTCACATTTACTTTGAACCAGTGGCAGGCTGAAGATGGTTCAGATATTAATCACAACTAGAAATCTCCTGAAGTGGGGTTCAGGTGTGAGGTTATGAGCAGTCAATATCCTACTTTCAGCAGAGCCAGAGCCAGACTGAGACTAAAACAGACTTTTATTTTTAAAACAGAAATCTCAAAATGAGCATAATCAGTTATGCTAACACTATTTTACAAATCTTTCAGTGCAGTCATCATGTTTGCATTAAATCTTTATTTACACAAAACTCTGTCCATGTTTGCAGGTAAACTGGGACATTATGGTCTGCCACAATGGCCTTCAAATGTGAAACATGTACTGGTACATTAACCTCTTTCTGCTTAGCTGTACATGTTCCACCTGCTCTTGTAATTAACCAACTAACTTTCCAACCAACTAACTAACATTCTCACTAGAAACACATCCATAGCAAATGTGACTGGTTTAAAGATTTATGAATCAATGTTTACATTAAGTGCTTGAAATTCTTTGAGATTGCAGTAGTTTTAAGACAAACCCTCACTTCAAAAAGTGGGTACTATCCCTTTAAATTGACAATGCTTGAATTACTACAATTCGAAGGCTCAGCTGCATCAGTCAAGTTTTTTTAGGTTATTGATTAGAATAATAAAACCACTGCTAAAATTCTTTATGATAGTACAGTCAACATTTTTTCTCCCTAAATATTCTAGGTTTGTTCCAAGGTTGCAAAGATTTAATCATAAGAAAGATGTGTAAAGTGACAGCAGGGAACTGCAGCAGGGGTAAGGTGCAAAGAGAAGCTTGCTTCCTGTGGGCGTTGCTTCAGCTAGACATCCAGGTCAGATCTAAAGAGATCCACCTCAACAGAAAGCCTTTCTGTTTACAAAAATAAAACATGTCTTATAAAACGCCACCTCCCCAGAATCCAGGGACAAAGTCATGAACATATACTGAACATATTTAAGCTTCTGTTTTTTTGAAATCATGGCACCTCTCCAGAATAAATGGAGGTTCCCAGGTGAGCTCCTGGAGTTGTGGCTTTACACACGTCTGCACCAGTCATTTGGCAGCCGTGGGACTCAGGCGTGGGCGTAGAGAGCTGCATTTTCTTTTTTTTTGGTGTGGGAACTCTGAAATGCAAGTACCTCGTCTCCTACAGTGGAAGGAACAACATATTTCTCATTAACACTGTTTCATACATTTAGGCTACAGCTGCTGCACAGACTGCATGATGGGAAGTGATGAGGTAGCATATGATATTAATCCTAGTGACACATTATCTAAATAAAACAGCTTTAAAAAGCATCTCACAGTGTCCAATAGTCTAGATAAGAAGTTTCAAATCCATAATGGCCTGTGGCACCACATGACACCAGCATGTATGTACCAAACTTTAACTATTCCCAAATGGCATTCCAGACCCAGAGAACAGCGACACTGTTCTTCCTCTGATGACCCAACATCAGGTGGAAATGCTTTCTCTCCTCCCGTCATCACAGGTGACCAATGCACAGAGAAAGTATCATCACTTCATGACTCGGCCACATCAGCATACATTCAGAGATCTGTGAGGTTCAGCTGAATGTTACAGGTATGCTATGGCAAAATACACATAGAGGATTGTTTTTTTTATAATTATTATTATTTTTTCACTGGGCTTTCACTTGTACCACATTAGTGCTTTGGAAAAGGAGGGGAGGGGAGCGGAGGATGAGACTAATCTAGGTTTTGGATTGGTAAGAAGTGCTGCGTTGCCTCCATGCAGGCGGACAGAGGCGTGGCTCCGAGCCGTTAGCAGTCTGGGAGGATCCAAACAGCTGGCGCTTCCTGCTAAGAGGCAGAGCAGGGCGCAGGTGTAGTGTAGTGACTGAAAAGCAGCGCGCTCACTGAAGGACACAGTACTTCTTGTAGTCGGACTCAAAGTCTTCGTCCATGCTACTGGTGTCAGCCATCTTTTTGCCGTCGATCTTTGGCAGGAACTGGGAGTAGTCGACTCCCTGCTGCTCGTAGAACAGGATGTAGGCCGAATCGGTGTCGATCTCCTCAGAGTGAACTTCCTGTTGAAACGACAGATCCATCATGTCACGTTGTGAAACACCAGAAAGAGGAAGGCAAACTTACAAACAGCTTCTTCAGATAACACATGAAGATACATTTACAGCACCTCACAAAAGCATACATACACATTTAGACCATGACTATAAACTTCAATGTAATGTGTTGTGACTTTATGATAGATAAACTTAAGTGCATATTGCATAATGCAGAAGGTTGTTGTTCTGTTAGGATGTGAACCTCCAGGATTCTCTCCCATCTGACCAAGATCCCTGTCCCTCCTGGAAACACCCAGCAAAAAACACAACCCGCAGCACAATGCTGCCACCACCATGTTCAAAAGTTCCAGTGGTGGGTCATTAACATAATTCAGGGATGTCTTTGGTTGCAACATAGAAAACTTTAAGACGTTGTAGAGTAAAGTGTAAAACATGCATTAAACTGAAGGCCTGGGGGCCAAATATGGCCTGCCATAGTTTCTTACATGGCCCTCTAGACTCTAGAAAACCACATAAAAAAAATTACATTTTGCAGATCAAATCAAAGAGAAAGACCATTATTAATGATTTAATAGGTTTTATCAATACATTCTGCCACAACTGGTCATGATCCTGGTGTAAAAATGCTAATGAGAAAATGTTTCTTGTTTTTTTTAACTGCCATAAAAATAAACTTTGTAGTGTTATGTGTATTTTAAAAGTGTCTGTGAGAAGAGAAACACCCACACAGGGTTAGCAGGAAAACACACGATTTTAGTCAATTCTCTGGTGATTCACTCAGACCACAAGGCCATCCAGGATCACTTCTAAAGCCTTGATGTGTGTATGTGTGTGTGTGTGTGTGTGTGTGTATGTTTGGTTACCTTGCAGCTGCTGTCATTGTAACAGTACCACTTGTCATTGGGGTTTTTGGCATATGTCACATAGTGGCCCCCTCCCATGATTCCTGAATGACACTGAGAGGATAAAAATAGAAAGATTCAGAACTTTATTTAATTACCAACAGCATAAACTCATCACTAGAGTGAATATGAGGATGGTACTGACTGATATTGCATAGAGGTTGTAGAGAGGATCCAGACACATGTCTCTGTGCTGAAGCAGAGAACTGTCAGGATCCACGTTGCTCTCTATGCTGCAGTCTGACCCCATCCCATTGCTGTCTCCGTTCATCAGGATTACGTCACAGTGGCTGCTGGACGCCTCTCTGCTGCAGGATGACTCTGAAGCCGCCTGATCGCTGGAGCCCACAGGCCCTGCTCCTGCTGCTATCGCCACCCTCTCCTCTGTGTCCGCCTGTGGCGCACCGTCCCGGGAGTCAGCTTCAGAGGATGCAGCTCCGTCTAAGTTCTCCTTGCTGCTGGAGAGCCGGTGCTTGCTGCTAAGCTGCGGCAGCCGTAGCCGACCTGGCCTGCGACCAGCAGGCTTTGGACTACCGGAGGGGCTGCTGTTCCGACTGAGAGACGGCGCTGATCTCCTACTGGAGGCTGGAGAGGCTGTTATAAAACAAAACCAGATAAATGTTAATGACCTTCCATCTCCACCTGAATGAACCCCCAACAATATTCACTGGATTTTGGAATTAGGAAGGTAAAGACATTCAGTTACTGCCCTGCTATTAGTGTTAAATTCTGGAAAAAGGATTTTCCCTTTCACAGATTTCTTCTGTTTCTGCTATTTTGTCACAAAAACATGTTTCAGATCAAATTATTTATAGTATCAGAAAGATGACCAAAGTAAATACAAAAACCAATTTTCAAGTTAAGACTTCACTTATTAAAGCTGCAGTGTGCAACTTATAATGAAATACATATTTTTTTACATATTTGTTGAAACTGTCACCATGTGTTGACAGTATGGCATGAGACAGATAATCTGTGAAGAAAATTGAGCTCCTCTGCCATATCACAATACTAACTAGAAACAACCAATCAGAGCCAGGAGGCGGGTTTTAGTAATGTCAATAACCTTTTGTGGCGCTTCTCATCCCGTCCTCCCCTCGACTGTGGTGCTGCAGCTAGCAGAGTCTGTTGTGGATGCTAATGCTAGTTAGCATGGTCACTCATGACAGTAGATAAATGGTTTTCTGTAACTGTGAGTTGTTACTCTGCCATTTTTGCACAATTCATGGCATGTACATAAGTTTGATTAACAATGCTAAGACCCTCCCCCTGCCTGTGATTGGTTGTTTTGGTGGATTTCTTCAGATAGCAATAATAGCTCAGGGAGAAGTCATATTTCACAAGTTGAGACCTAGTCAGCACTTATGTCATCATTATCACCAACTGGGGTTTCACTGCAACTAGTCCACTTCCAACTTTTACCAAAAAGCTGTGCAAGGTCAGGACAATAAAAAGAAGTGGATTATTAATTAAAAAAGTTGAAATAGGCCTATAGCAAAATAGGATCAGTATATAAAAGTCAAATTACAAAATGCACCAACTACACAATAAACATACTGCACATGGCTATGGCTCATACATCTCCTCATGTGTCCAGACAATATTAACATTTGTTAATATTCCACAAATAGAAGTGGCAGCGATCCGTTTTTTTGGGGAGGTGAAATAATCTGACTTGGGCCTTTCAGACTGCCGTGAAAAAGTCTGATATAGGTTGCATATGGGCAAAAAGAATTGGATTTGGGTTCCATCTCCCTTCTATTTGAATGTAGTTTTAGTTTTAGAAGGAGCAGATTATTCAGTTTTCATTAGCAGAGTTCATTTTGACTCACACAATATAAGGAATTATAATGATATAAAACAGAAAAATATTTGGAAGCAGCTGATGCAGGTCTAGAAGCAATAATGCTTAAGGAACACAAATGGCTAACAATAGTACTGAGTACAGCACTTAAAGGAGCTGACTGTGAATCAAGAGAGACAATATTTCCATAAAAAAAAAAAAACCTTTCTGTTAATTAATTAAAGACAAGAGTCAACTAAAAACAATCAAGGAAACCCCAGAGAATGATCCATTTAAAGACAGTAGGATTCTGATCCTGTGTCTGGTGATATCACTCATGTTGCTCTCACAGCCACACGTGCACTAGAGCTACCTCTGCTGGACACCTATTTTCTAAAGAATTAGAAACTTAAGAACAAATGTTGACAAACTTCCTTATGCTTCACTGTGGAACAGCTGTGAACCAACATGGAGCTTGGTGTTATTATCTCAGTGACTCATTAAGCAGGAAGTGAGTGGAAGCACCTTTGGGCAGGTTGCAGAAACCAGCGGGAGCAGAGATGGAGGACAGGTTGTCTTCCCCAACCCTCAGCAGGTCCTCGCTCTCACTGCGTGAGTGCAGGGAGCGATGCTCTAGGTCTCTGGGGGCCAGGAAGGCGCTGGGGTCAAAACTCTCTCGAGGAAATTTAACAATCTTCTGAGACTTTATCCAGCGACCATTGACAAATTGGAAGCGCTTCAGGTGGACAATCTGGAGAAAATACATGTGGCAGACATTTAAACACCTCACATACAGTCATTATTGGAAGTCCATGTGGAAGCCAGCTCCAGGGCTCATGGTTTACAGACCAGGATGGGTGGGAGCCTCCACAGGTCCAGCTTCTTGGTGGCCAGCCGGTGGGTCTTGCACTTTGAGCAGTAGTAGAGCTCATCCTCCCCCAGCTCCTCTTCACTGGTGAAGGCCTTCAGACAGCTGTCCAAGCTGATGGGCTCAGCCTGAGCGCGACGAGACTGCTCCACACTACAGTGCTCCTCCACAATCTGCAGGGAGGCATAGAGGCGTTTGCTGCTCTGCACTGACCACCTTCTCTTTCACTTACAAACACAATATTTTGATTATGTTCAGTAAAAATCTTTGCTTTACTGAATGTGTGACACATTTAGCCAACTTGTCACTTAAACAAGACATTTTGCCTATATGTGAAAAAAATTTGCCAGTAAGACTGGTATTTAAAGTTGCCAGGTTTGGGGGTAAATAACTTTTCCAAGAAGTTCCAGCTGGTTTGAATAGTTTTCTTTTCCCTTAATTAACAAAATCATCATTTGATAACTACTTTTTGTATTTTCTCAGGTTATCTTTATCCAATTTTAGAAATTTGATTACTGTCAAAAAACAAAGACAGAAGGAATATGTAGACAGGCAAACAGCACTGCATATCACAAAGATTTCTTTATTTCATTCGGCTAATGTAGAAATTCCTCCCCATAGTGGTGTGTGTGTGTGTTATGTGCTGCTCCCAGTCAGAGGCTGCTGGTGTGTGTTACCCTCTCCTGGGAGGTCTGGTAGCGAAGGTGTAGGGCGGTGGGATCCCAGTCCACAGCTATATAAGCATTCCCTACAGAGGCTCTGTCCTCTGTACACTCTATGGTGCAGCCTCGACAGAACCTGGAACAGGACAAATACATTAACAAAACAAATGGAATATTTCATTTTCTGAACCTGAATGTTGCATTAAGCAGGTTTCTTATAAATTTTATGTAATGTGAGAGCATGAATCAGATGTGTTGCTTCTTAACTTGTGGCAAATGCCTGTGAGTGGGTCCTACCTGTACCAGGGACACCAAGCACACGAGTTGCCGTCCTTTCCCACCACTCGCAGAGTGAAGGGGTACTGGTACCCCATGCTGTCATCACTGCAGGTTAGGAAAAGGAAAAATCAACAATATGATGTGTCTGTGATGAACAGAAGCTTCTCAGGCATTCAGCAGCAGACATCCTGCTCCTGACAGACCTCCAGCCTCCTACCAATCACAGATAGATCCCAACTGGACCCTGATGTCGGTGGTGCAACCCTCCTCCTAGCTCTGATTGGTTATTTCTGTCTGGGTGCATTTCTGTAGATGGCAATCAAAGCACTGGGAGGAGTTGGAAGAGCTAAATTTTTTAACAGATTATCTGTCTTATACTGTACTGCCATTACATAGTAACATTTTTATCAAATATGTCAAAAAACATATTTTTAAAAAGAAGAATAGAATTTATTTTTTTTCTCTTCTTTCAAATGTGAAATTAAAACTCAGTGCTGAAGAACATTTATCCTTCAGATTAGTTTTTCTAAGGATTTCAACCGACACGAAAAACAATAATATATGATAATATTATGAGGCGGAATAGATTTTTAATGCATAAATATAAGAAGAGAAAAAGACTTCTTATCAATTGCTACATTTTACAGTCAACCATACTCATCATGTTCATCCACTAACACTGCTGTGAGACATATGCATGAGAAGACTAAGATGTTTGTGAGAATTACCAGTCCTGAGCATGGTTGCTAGCCTCCTGGGGGGGCAGTGGGCTGGCCAGTCGCGACACTTGGATCCAGACTGCGTCATACAGGTCCTTCTTACTGGTGTGGACAGTGCAGGGGACGATGAGCGGCATCCCAAACAGGCTGGGCCGGTTCTTCTGAGATGACAGGAAGTACAACTCTGTCCGCATCTGAAAAGGGGAAACAAACATGGACGTGTACCCAGCATAAACACATCGGCCATTTTCAAATGTCACTTAACAACACATGTTTAGTGAAATCTCACCCAAGATTGTCGCAATACACAATTAATCATCTAGTTAATCTCACAATACATTAAAATGAGCTTGATCATTTTCATTCTGATGACTAATATTTTTTGAAGGTCAATTTTGTTTACAGAGACACCATAACACATTTTATTTATGGTTTTGGTTGTGTGTGGTGCTTATTTCTTTTTTTTATTGTTTTTGGTTGTGGTTTTATTTTGGATTTAAAATGTCTTCTGGTCCCAGTGTTAAGTGTTCTTTACAAATTAAACTTTATTTATATTTGAGAGGGTGAACTTGCATTCTTACACCATTATCAATATATTACCTGAAAATGGGCTCAAAACCACAACATTATCTTTTTTACTGCAATCAGTACTGGGATGATTTGTGGCCTATTCTCACCATCTTTCTGTGCATGGCGATGATATATCCAATGAAAGGGCTGTCCTGCAGGGGGCTTATGTGTCCGTTGGCAACCCCATTGACCAAAGGCGTCTCTGGGCTGCTGGGCAGCAGGGTGCCGAGCCCACCGTTAGCGATCAGGTGCCCGTTAGCAGCTGTTGGGGTGATGTCTGGTTGAACAAGGCAAAAAATGATGAAAACAGAAAATGCACAGACAGTAGTAGATGACCATGCAGACCTCCAGTACGTGAAAAGTCTGCTGCTACAGGAGAGTAACCTGTGAGTGTGGGCGAGCTCAGAGATGTTGGCGAACCCGGCACCGGGACCTCAAATGCACAGAGGAAGCCATTGACAGAGAGACGGACCTTCTGGTTGTCCTGAGGGAAGTTCTGAACACGGACAGCTGACATGTTAGACTGCAGAACTGCAGAGAGTACAGTTGTGTTAGCACCAGCATCACCATGGGACTACCTTGATGTTGGAAGCATGGACCTCAGCCAGGAGGATCTGCTCCGGCTTCAGGCTGCACAGCTCGCTCAGCAGCTTCTTCAGCCCCGTGTATTTCTCATCCATGTTCAGCCTCAGCCCGTATCGCACCGGCGTGGAGCCGTCCAGCTTAATAACTGCACACACAACACTGCACTTTATCCGTTCCTGAGAT
The DNA here is from genome assembly GCF_001443285.1 of Poecilia latipinna. NCBI lineage: Eukaryota > Metazoa > Chordata > Actinopteri > Cyprinodontiformes > Poeciliidae > Poecilia > Poecilia latipinna. Next base: position 188,267 of record NW_015113480.1, on the reverse strand, counting down.
ACCATGTTTATTCTCACTGGTGTACTCACCAGTGATCTCCAAATGCATGGAACTGTCCATGGGCAGAGGCAGGGACAGGAAGTTGAAGGGGTCGAAGCGAGCGCTGATGTGGCCACAGGTTTTACACTTAACCTGGGACTTGAGTTGACCGTGGAACAGATCCACCACGATGGAGCGGTTCCTGCGAAGGTGGTTATCCCAGGCCTACAGAGATGAAGAACATAAGCACACACCAAGGACAACAGCACCTCCGTTAGAACAGCAGCAGCTCCTTAAGCAATGCAGTACATCACGAGACATGATGAGAACCACAATGAGAACGAGAGGCTGTGACTTGGATACGGGTCGGTCAAAAAAGAGGAAAGCAGTGGGCCTCCTCTGGTTTGGGAAGGAATTTTCTGATCCGTTTGAAGAGATTAGATATTGCAGATGGGAAGTTTTTATTGATTAGGATTAAAACTGAATCTAAGAGAAGTATTAAAACAACATCTGCAGTGATGTGGATTCTGCTATCTTTAGAAATCTTCCATCATAACTAGAAACAAGAAAAAAATAAAGAAAAACTTTTAAATCTCCTTTGAAAGCTAGATCTACACTCTTCATTCCCAGAGTGAAACAAATGTACCAAAAATCCCATAAAGTAGAACTACAGGGAAATGATAAACACTCTGCTGCCTCCTGGTGGCTGCCACTTTCCCCCTCCAGACAATATAGGGAAATAAGCTGTATTGAGAAATTATTGTACATTTCCAGACTAGTAGTAAAAATTGGGTATATGGATGAATGTTTTTGTGACAACTTATCCAATATTGACAGAAAGATATGTTAATTTAATAACTGTACACACACACTGTGTTTGCATGTGCGTGTGATATGGGAGGAGGGAGGAAGACAGGAGAGCAAATCAGCAGAGCTCTGACCTCAGAAGCCACCTCCCAGTCCGGCCGCCCGTCGCTGTCCTTCAGCTCCACATATGGCTTCTCATGGACCCGGTTCAGGTCTTCATGGAGGCCATCCAGGAGGAACGCCAGCAGCTCCTGGGAGTCCTGCTGCTGGAAGCCGTTGAAGCGAGGGGCATACTTTGCTATTGTCCACTAGGGAGAAAACAGTTTGGTTTGTTTCATTCTTTTAAAGCTTGGATGTATCAACAGAAAGGTGGAGCCTCCTGAACCCTTTGGGTTTGCAGGAAAAGACTGGATGGAAGCTTCACCCTGAGTTTGAGCGGAGCAATGCTCTTCTGGGTTCCACTCCACAGCTCCAGCACCAGGTCTCCGTAACACTTGGCCATATGACCCCTCATCCCGATGGGGTTGATCCTGAAGGGAAACGGCATACAGGTTGAGCGGGACAGAAACACTCTGGAGTGCGCCGATGTCATGCAGACCACTCAGCACCTGTTGAGCTCGTACAGGTGCCTCCCCGACAGGAAGTAGTCCGACAGAGGCTTGGTGTTGCTCACACACTGAATGCTGGAGTTCATGAAACACGTGTTGCCAAGGTTACTGAGACCAGTCGCTCCTTTCTCAGTAGGAACTAGGCAGTGGAAAACAAGACAAGAAATCAACGAAGCTTTGATTTACAGAATTAAATTTATGATCAATATTTTTAAAGCCTAATGCAAAAACCTGTTGTAAACATATATCAACCAAAAGACAAAAGAGGAACTTTGCCACTCACTTAAGCTGCACTTTTTAGCCATTTAAACAATAATTATGAGTGAAAATGAAAAAGCATTAGGGCAATTGTAGATTAAAAAAAACTTAAAGAAAAATAATTGGACGTTCTGATGACAAAAAATTATAGAATAAAGGATCTTTTTTCATAATTAAAGGCAAACATTCACAATACTAAAACTAAGATACCTCTGAGAAAGTTGGTCATTTGTGACAATAAATGGCAGAAATCCTCTAGGATATAAGTGGTAAATTTAGGAGATGTGGATATTAGCGACTCTTTTTCCTCTCACATTCTCTCCCAGATCCAGAGCAGATCCGGTGCAGTCATACTGCAACTTCTTTCTCAATGTCTGAGGTGTGTTTTCTGGATCCCAAGGAATTCATGGTGATTCTGCACCCAGGAGAAGTTCTGATGCAGGAAGAATCTTCCGTTTACACTTTGGAAAGATCCAGATGTGCATCTTGGAAACATATTTCTTCAACCTGAGAAGACTTCTGGCATGCTCTGTGGCAAATGTCTGATTTTATAATTTGAGGGTTTTTTTTATGCACATTTCTGACTTACAATGTCTAGAATATCTTAATTTTAATATGAGAAATGTATCCCTTTAGTCACTGAAAAAGTAGCATTTTTTTCTTGCAATCTTTTAACAGTTTACATCAGAAAATACTGTCATTTCTGTTCTCGTAAACAAATAAATTATCCTAAAAGTTTTGTTAAAATTATTGTTCTTATTTTGTGTGCCAGAGCCAGTATAATCTATAGTCGAAACCTCTTACAGCTGCTGAAAACAATAAATCTAAGAGAACAGCGTAACAATAACATTCATTTTAATGAGTTTATGAAACGTGTAGGACAAAGAGGACTGCTGCACATCAAACAGTTGGACATCAGAGATGATGCAACACAGGCCTGCTGCTGTGTAAGAAACCGCATGATGCAAGTGATGTGGAGAAAAAACTACAAATCACAGAAGAACTCCTTCTGGAGCTGCTAGGGGACATCTGATGGCTAAAGTGTTTTAGATACTGAAAAATGATTTCTACTACAGTCTGGGAGCATGAGAGACAACAGCTGGAGTGATAAGGCAATGATAAAGGAGAAAGAGGAGGAGGAGAAGGGGTCACATGGGTGTAGTTTCTATCCTGTTCTTCATGATCTGTCCTCTCTTCTCTTTTAGCAAAATCTAAGAGCATCAAAACTAGAAGGTGTTTTTCACTCACTGATGGATTGACATCTCTGAAACAATAACCATCAACTAAACATTTTTAGTTGATGGTTTGTGCGATCAGAGTTAAGCTCACTGAGTCAGATGTTCAGGTTCTACATGGTATCCGATATCATCCTGAGTGAACTGGCCATGAAGAATAAAGCACTGGTCCGTAAGTCTTCCACTGAGCCCAGCAGCAGAGAATGTGAAGTGGGAGAACACAGAGAACCTCACCGCACCTTTGTGTCTGTCCATTTTGCTGCTGTTGGCAATGAAGGACATTTCCTCAGGCCAGCTCATGTCTTTGTTCCTGACTGAGGACGAACAAACAGAGATGACAAGTTTTCTCATCAGCCAACATCAAGTTCTCAGTACATAGCAGCTGCAGTTTAGTGACTGAGAAGCAACAAGAGGAACATTCGGGAGAGCTTCTCATACCCTCAATAACCAGCTGCTGCTCATCCTGGATCTTCAGACTCTCCAGAGTGTGGTCTTCATCATCAAGCAGGGTCAGGTAATTCTGGAGGAAAAACACTGGTTTTATTCAAACGTACTGAACAATCTTTACAGATGCATTGGGGGAACAGTCAGGCTGTTCGGATGGTCATGATGCCATTTTACAGAGGCTTTCATTATTTCGTTACCCTCCTGAGCTCAGGAGGGGAGCGGCGCTCAGAAGCGTGGCAGACGTAACATCTGTTCGTTTTGTAGAAGCGAAACCACACAAAAAAGATTCTCGTAAAAGCGCATGCCTGGACCGCACACAGGGTAAAAAACTCGCAGATCGGTTTGGATCAGACAGATTCAACTGACTGATGAACTAGTGTAGATTTCTCTGCAGATGCCACCAAAGAGGAATTAGTGAAGCTGTGCGTTCTGACCGCAGCAGGTGCTTGTAATTTAAGTGGAGTCGTTTAATTTCAGTTATTATAAGTTATGGGGGCCACAGTCAGTAGTTTTTGTCACTACGGAGAAAAAGTTAGCTGTGTTCATCTGCTTTATGTATAATGGGATCTGGATTCATGGCTCAATTAGGTGAATTTTAACTAAACCGCAGAAAAATGCGTCTAAATAGCTTATGTTAACATAATTATAATTTGAGGGGTAAAAACAGGAGATGACCGATTTTTTTAATGCTGTCCGTCAAAATGATGGAGAACAAGAAAGTCTAGTGCAACCTCTGATCTACAGATTAAAATTCTTCCAGCTGTCAGAGAAAGTGGTGACTGCAGATCTCCCTGGATATCATGCACAAAGAACAATAAGCCCAACCTATTTCTGCCTTGTTGCTACTCACTGCCAGTCAGCTGGGTGAAAAAAGCTCCAACACTTTCCATTGCTTTTCAGAAAGATGAATCATAAAAATGGTAGTCATGCTGTGGAAACTAAAAGACTCCTTTTCACACACAGGGACATGAAGCATCAGAGCTAGTTGTTAGGATTTTGAATTTCTTTAAATTTATTTATTCTAGCACAATAATAGTAACATTACAGAGTTAATAAAGAAAAGACATTTAAAATGGTCTAGACTCCAGTACAACATCTCGTTATATTTGCCTGTGGCGTTGAACTTTAAAATGATCTCAGGTCTATCTCTGAACACAGAACATGAGGTTTCCGAGTGATCTCTGTTCACCTCACTGTTGTAGAGCCAGAGCCTCATGTCCTCCTCCTTGATGCGAAGCCGCTGTGACAGGTACAGGTGGATGTCTTTGATGGTGGCCATGCGGCTGAAGCAGCCTGTGTACGCCAGCATCCTCTTCAGAGGAGCGTTAGGAGACGGCACGTTTCCTGGACGAATACAAACCCCCATTTAGTCCCAAACATCAGAGGAATCCTAATAATCAGACCAAAGCCAGGACTTCCATCCAGCACACAAGCTCACAGATGCAACCAACAACAGCCATCAGCTGATTGAGGATTAGTTGTAAGAAAGCAGCAAGAAAAGTCAATCAGAGCAGGCATGATTGGTCATATAGTCAGCAAACCAACCTGGTGGATTCAGGACTCAAACACAAATCATAATTAGTCCTGTTATTCAACTGGTGGTGATTGAACAAATATTAAGAGATTTGCTAGTTTGATTCCCACCCACACAGCTTTGCTATTGTTCCACCATGGCACAATAAGAAGCAGCCTGTACATGTTTATCCTGCATGCCAAGAGGGGCTATTAGGGCTGGATCAGGCTCTCAGGCCCAGGTCAGAACCACAGCAGGAGTGAAACTGGAAACAGAGTCCAGTCTGATCACATGATTTGGAGGAGCGCGCTCACACACACAGCGCTGATGTCAGGCTGAGCATCCCAAACCTGATTAGGCCTGAAATGGCTTTCTAGAAGTCCAGGAAAGCTCTGAGGTTCATCAGCAGAGAAATGACACGGCGAGATGAGGACACTGCCTACTCACTGGCCACACTTTCCTTTTGACTTCAGTTTATGCAACAGATGCTGTAAAACAACTATGGGAGAGGCTAAGATTTTCAGGCAGTAAGCTGACAATCCAGACTAGGAATAAACTGAGGAGGATTTTAAATACAGATAGCAGAAGTCAAGTATTTCCACCTCTCCAGTCACTGTGGCTAAAAGTGAGGACGACATGCAGGAACAGTTGCATTTTATTACAAAACAGTGATTATTGATGCTGTAGAGAGCATCATCATGGCTTGAAATGCAATCCATCGCAAAAGTATTCATACCCTTAAACCTTTCTCCTTTGCTCAAGTTGCAACAGCACACTTCAATGTATTTAACTTCAGATTTATGTAACAAATCAACACAAAGTACAACATAACCATAAACTGGAAGGAAAAGGATAGATGGTTTTATTTTGTACTCCGATACCACTAAATAAAATCCAGTGCAACCAATTCAGATGTCATCTTGATAGTAAATAAAGTCTAAGCTGTTCTGTGAAGGTTTCAGAAGTTTGTAAGAGAACAAACAGCATCATGGAGACCAAAGAGGCCAGCAGGCAGAGCAGGGAGGAAGAACTGGAGAGCTTAACTGCAAAGTCAGGCTTCACAGCTCTGTTCAGTCCAACCATCTAAAGGAGCAAAGACTATGGTACAACTGTAAACCTAATGAGACCAGGCTGTCTGTGAAACGGGAAAAGCAATGCTGTACATCACAGTTTCACAGTAAAACATGGTGACGGCAGCATTATTGGGACAGGAAAGCTGGAGATGATGGGAGAATGGATGGAGCTAATTATAAAGTAATGCTGTTCACCACTCAGCTGGATGACCTTTAACCTGCAGCCAGAGGGGGATGTGATCAAAACTGGTGGTGAGCCGTATTAATGTGGTTCAATTAAAGTTCAGATTTAAATCTAACAAAGAATCTATGGCAAGAATCTATTGTTCATATAATCTGGCTGAGCTTGAGCCACTTTGCAAAGAAGAGCAGGTAAAACTGTAAGCGGGGAGGTGGAGCTGCAGCAAAATGTGGTTCTACGATCTATTGACTTAATAAAAGGCCCATCATGATTTAGTCATCTATAAAAAAATAAACCAGCTGAAACCTAGGTATCCTTTTTCTTCCAACTCATGTTTTTACACAATTTGTGTTGCTTTATTATATCAACTTCCAAACAAAACACTGTGGTTTGAGGTTGTAAAGTGACAAAACATGGACTGTGGAAACATTTGCAAGGCACTGTCTTATACACTGTCAGTAGTCATAGTTTCACTATTTACTAAGCCACTCCCAGATTTCCTTCACATACTATTATGCCATCTCTGCAAAGCTGTGAAGATTGGAAAAGTCAATTATTAAACTTTCATAATGATTAGTTTTTGCTGGGCCCGGCTTGGATCAGTCCACACAGGAGAAATTAACGGTGGAAGATGTGGGATTGCTCAGGGAAACATTTATCGACGGCTTGCTCTGGTCTTGCTGCAGGCTTACATTACCTCTTGGTGGGGGCAAATACGGTGGAAACATTCGCAGGCTGGTCATACCCATATTGACCCATATGTTGGACTGAGGGGAGCGTGTGGCGGGCTGCTGGCGGAGGAACAGGAGGTAGCGGGGGAACAGCTCCAGCTCTGCTTGACCAGTCTTGCTTTCCAGGATAACCTGCAGGAGTGGAGAGGAAAGTTATGTTAGCTAGCAATGAAGCTGCTGTCCCTGGGTGGACAGAACAGTCCAACAGAGACGCCCATGAAGGAACATGCTGAGACATTTTGGTTTTGTAGCATTTATTCAAAGGAGAGACTAGCTTCCTATAAATCAACTTCATAAAGTTCAACATGACTACAGTCCAGCACAGAGCAGAAGTCTGGCAGGTTAAACATGTACAAGGAGATACATTAAGATAACATTACATGTACTTGTTGATCAAAAGGAATAATGATGTGGAAAGAAAGGAGAAATATCTTAATAATGAGATTCAGATTTTAAATTCTTTTTCAGCAAAGAAAAGGGCTAGAAACATGCAGTGTTAAACATTTTGGGCACATATGAAATTTTTGTTTTACTTATAGTTTTAGTATGGCTATAGCTATTTTGTTTTAATTTGTTTGGTTTTGTTGGAAGTGAATCTGGACTAGTCAGTAGTTCAGTGCCACACTCTGTTTTTCCAGTGTATCCAGCCTGAAGGGACATTACTCTCTTTTGTCTCACGCTGCTCTGTTCACTCACCGGTCGTGGCAGGCTCAGGTTGGCACCGTACCAGTGGTAGAGGGCCCGCCACACAGGCTCTGGCATCATCTCAAAGTCTCTGCCAGGCACCAGCTGCAAAGAGCGCTTCAGTCTGCCACCCTCCATAGTTAACGTCGGGGCCTGCAGGGGATAGAGCACAGCAGATACGTAAGCAGAGAGGGAAAAAAAGCACAGAAAAGACGCTGTTCTGTCACTTTGAATAACACATAACAGCCAGAGACAAAATCCTAATGCTGTGGAGAAGCTGGCAGCCTTCTATTATTACAGTAAATTGCAGAGATAAAAACTAAACGGAGACACTATCTGGTTCCAGACCACAAAAAAAACAAAAAAACAAAAACAAAAAAAAAAACAAAGAAGTGGGTTTGAAATTAGTACCTCTGCTATCAAACTATTATCATGATGCAAAGTGGAACAAATATTTAACGGTTTCTACAGCCTGTATGAGTGCAGGACAGTGTAAAGCAAGGGGACTGCATCATTCTCTCTAAAGCAGTGTGGCTTCTATTCTCAGATCAAACATATCCACTAACAAGCAGATGAAAGGAAACACCATGAACAAAACAAATGGGTTCAGTCTAGTTTCCTAACGACAGCAGACAGACTGTGGCTGATTTTTAGTGTGGACAATTTGTGTTTGTTTATTGTAGAAGCATGTGCCTGTGAAATGATCAAATGTAAAATAAAAATTAAGAGATAGAAATATTTCTGCAAAATGCTGTGTGTGAAAGGGAGTCCTGCTACCTGACCTTGATGACCCAAAACCCATATACACATTCTAGTGTTACACGATATATCAGCACTAACATCAGTATTAATGTTGGTCAATTTTTTTAACATATTGGTGTTGGTCTGATAAATAAAACTAAGCCCATATTAACCAATATTTATTTTGACTTTCATCTGGTTGCCGTTTGTTTCTGGTAGTTTTTTTCCCCAAAGGGGTCGCATCAGTGGTGAAAAATATATAATATCGCTTATTGGCAATAACAACAATATTAATTTCAGATATTGAATTTTCATATTGGTGCATCCCTAACATACACCCATTCTGCTTAGAGGGATGGACTACTCCTTTAACTGATACAGATTGGAAGATTTTTTGAATAAACAATTTAATGCTTCATATTTTTTTGGATTGGGACTTTATATGGATGAGCCTTTAAGAACTATTCTGAAACAGAGTGAAAAATCCGCAGAGCAGGAAAACAGTTCTAATGAGTTCCACCGGTCAACATGGTGAGGACCATTTTGACCAACATAGGATGTAGGTCAACATAGGACGTAGGAAAAGCCCTCCTTGCCTTTATGGGGTCGGTGGTGACCAGAGACTGGTTGTCGATGGCTCCAGGCCTCTGTGCCGTCAGCTGAGAGGGCAGGTGACCGTTGGCTCCAGAAAAACACTGATTGTTGTTTTCTGAAATGTTGTGCTGACGGGCGAAGCAGCTCTCTGCTGAGGAGGGACCCAGCTGAGGACTCAGTGCTGTTGGGGCGTGGAGGGAGAGGAGATCAACATCCACAGCAAACAATCAGAAAATAGCAAAACTGTCAGATGACAGAGGAGACAGGAGGCTTAAATAAATACAGCAAAGTTTGTACATAATGCAAACTTTATGTTATGTTTGCATAAAGTTTGCATTATGTACAAACTTTACATATGCTAATATTAGCATAGTACTATGCTAATATTAGTACTATTAGCATAGTACTAATATGAGGAGTAAAGTCTCTAATTATTTCATGTACGCTTTTTCACCAGGATATCTTATTTAGATGGGAACTCTTTCAATCTGGTGGCTGAAGACTTCATCTAGCTGTTTCAGAACTATACCAAGATGAATGAACTGATTTGAAATCTACAGCACTATCAGTTTAAGTTGAAGTAATTCAGCTAAACTCTTTTCTGTCTTTAACCTTACAGAAAACTCTGTGAACCTGGAGACTGAAAAAGGTTTTTACACCCAGATCATCAAATAATAACATCAAACAAAACTGACCTTCAATGGTGATTTCATATATTACAACCAATGTGAAAATGTAACTATTCAATTTTTTTATGTAATTTAATAAACCAGAATACAGTCTGAACTGTAGAATAAACTGTTCTGTGACTAGAGATTGTTCTATGTGTTATTTCATATTTTATTCATTCCATGTGTTTTGTATTGCTGTGTGAAGTGTACAGAGACCATAATGGATCTGAATTAGCTCAAACCAACAAACACACTCCAGATTCCTCATGACATAAATCTACTTTCTCAATATTCACAATTCATCTTGAACTGTGAAATGATTGCATCATTTCATTGGCTCTATTTTTTTTAATCTATTTTTACATTTAAATACTTTATCTTTAAACATTTAAATTCTTTTATCATTTTATCATTAGCTTAATGATAATAAACTCCTGTCGTTTGTAGTCATCTGTATTAATTAGGGTAGGTGCTGTTTGCACCTTTTTCTGTTATCATTTTAAAACCTGAGCTGCATGAGGCATCCATTTATATAGACACCAACTGAGGCTGAATTATTTGTCTATTTTCTTGATGATTAAAACGTAACCCGTTTTAAAGATCGGGTGACGTTCCAAATTGGTCATTGTGATCTAAATTACTAGTTTTATTAATAATTGCCTTAAGTAGTTATTGTAGTTATTCATAGCCAAGGCTGGACCTCTATTGCTGCACAACAAATCTAAGACATGCAACAAACTGAGTTTTAATGTACTTTACAGTAATTAGGATTGTATTGAATAGGTCTGGATTATTGTATTGGAATGAATCAGACTGATTTAACATGAATTGGAGCTGGTCTGGATTGAGTGTAACTGGGTATTACATGAATTGACATGTTTATCTCCTTCAGCAACATAATATGTTTATTCAAATGTGGAGGCATGTAAATACACGGGATTGAACTGAATTTAAAAACTCTCACTTACTTGTTTCCACATGAACTAACAAACAGAGAAATCAACAGTGGACTCTTATCCATTGTGGACTGTTTCAAGAAGACTGACCAGTTTCTGTTGCTTCTGAGGCACTCGACACAGCATCAGGAGACTTCTCCTCTGAGGGACTGAAGGGGCCGAAGGTCCCCAGTCCCCCCGGCATGTCGGGGTGTGCGGGCTCCACAGTGGCTGTGACTGTCAGGGGCCTGAGTGAGCTCAGAATGGACGGCTGCTCCACAACGATGTCTTTATGCTCCTGGACAGGAAGACGACAGCAGGGACTGTCCTGTCAGTGTTCAAAGTGGTTAGACAACAGCAGCTAAAGAACTTGCTTTGGCTAAATGACTGGAACATTTCAGGAAGGGTGCTGGTTCCCACAGGTAGCTCAGATGAGATGGAGTCTGGCTTACTGACACTTCTCACACCTCAACAGAACAGAACTGCTGATGTTTCATCGTATTTTCTGCCTTTCTAATGTTGAACAAACGTTTTCAGCATTAAAATGATCAAGCCAATGCATTAAAAACTGCAGACTGAGGAATGATGCACAGCAGGAAATATTTCCATTTAGAGGAAAACAGAAAAAACTCTGAATGCTTTAAGTGATTTTATCTATTAACTAAATTTTCTGGGTATGAAGATTTCATTTTTGGCAAATCTAAATTTTTTGGGGTTCCATAGATCAGAATGTCACCCACTCAGGGCTTTCCATCACATTTTACAAGCAGCTTGTATTTAGTTGGACTTTGAATTCAGGGAAACTCAGGACAGATAACTGAAATAAAAGAAAGTTTTTGAAAATATTTTTTTGTAATTTATAACTTAGAGCAGGGGTGCCCAACACGTCGATCGCGATCGACAGGTCGATCGCGGAAAGGTTTTGAGTCGATCTTGGCAGGTGACAAACTGAACGTCGCCAGGACACCGAGACCAGAACTTCCTCTTCTGACAGGCTTATCAAAAATATTCACTAAGATCCTAAATGTTTGTAGCTTCATTAAAAAATAATAATTATAAAAAAAAATCAACGAAATGTGTTAAAATTAATCTCGGTAATTATTGTTTCAACAAGGTGTTGCGCAATTCAGTGCATTTCGGTTCCATTAACAAATAAAAAACAAAAAGAAAAAAAGGCGACTCAAAGACTGACGAGCAGAGCAGGAGTTTAAACTAGCTACTTCAACCACCACTGTGCTCATGAGAGGCTTATTAATAATCGAGAAATAAATATCAAGCCTGGAAACCTGATATCGTAATGGACTGAATGTTATGTTTTCAAGTAATCTCTTCTCAGCTTGCGGGACGCAGGCAGTTGCCACGGCAACGGGTGTGCTTAAACGACAAAGAGACAGAGAGTAGAAAGGTAGGAGTGGTCTTGAGTGGATCGTCTGTTTGGGTTGTTTAACTTTGTTTACCTTTAGCTTTCTTTCTTCTTTTTGTCTTTCCTATGGTTTGTTATTTTGTTTGTATTTCCTTTTAATTAATGTAAAGCACTTTGAATTGCCTTGTTGCTGAAAATGTGCTATAATTATCTTATCTTACCTTTGCTGTGGCTCATTACTCCCACTGTAGTTTCTGAATATTCAATAAACGACAAACTTGGACTAATTACCTCCTTCGTTTGTGAGTATATATCACAACAAACATCAAATAGGACAAATATATTTCATTAAGTTTTAACAAATTCTACTGCGATAATTATGTGAAATTAAATTAATTATATCCCAACTTCAGAAGATTTGCCTTTACCTTTACTGGGCTCTTTGGTTCCTCCTATCAGTCTGCAGTTTCTCATATTTCAGTCATCAAACCAAATTTCAGATCTACCATGACTGACTGACACCTGCTGGCATCAGGTTTGCAACCAGCTTCTGACAGAGAAACCAGTAACCTCCTCCCAGTGTCAGAATCTCACTGAGGGAGAAACTGCGTTAGGTTTTCTGTCACTTTATTATTTCTGCTACAACTGATGCATACTCGCATATAAAATAAGTCAATAGAGTTTAATTAGCAATTTTTATTTCTTTGTGTCATGAGGTAGATCTCAGGCGGCTGGTGAGAGAAAAAGTAAATCTTGCTCTCAAAAAGTTTGGGCACCCCTGACTCAAAGAAAGGGAGAAAAATAATCTATTAAAATTGAAAGTCAAATTTGGTGTAAAAGCCAAATCAGGATATATATTTTTTTATTTTTAAGCCAATTAAAAAAATAAAGTTTATTCCTTTGATGGGTGGACACCATTTCTGATAACTCTACTTATCTTAACGTATATACATACATGTTATAAATACTTCACGTATTTTTATGTTATAATTTTGTCATTACTGTACAGTATTTTCTTAACTTTGCTTTGTACACAGTTGAATACATTTTTATTTTTGTGTGAACCTATATCCCTCGATCCTGCTCTGTTACACCTGAACATCCCACTATGGGACAATAAAGAATATTTTTAATCTATTCTAGTTTATGGCTTTGGAAAACATATAACATGCTTTTTAATTGTTATGTAACTATGCAGAGAAGCCACAACATAACAATATTGTAACATGAAAACAGAATAGGTTGATTATCGACTTTTGACAGGTACCGTGTTTCCCCGAAAGTAAGACAGTGTCTTACTTTCTTTTTAT
>NW_015113480.1:156545-171401 GCF_001443285.1 Poecilia latipinna | reverse complement strand
GGGGTACGGCTTATATTAGCCGACCCCCCTGAAACTCCCGATACGTCTTACAATCGGGGGTGTCTTACTATTGGGGAAACATGGTAACTAGCTAGTTGAATACCAAAACCTTGGGTTTTTTAGTCAGTGAATGCACCGTATATAAGAACATGTCAGCATCTCATTCAGTATGTGACAGAGGCAGATTGAAAGGCAAAATGTGTTCCTGCTGTTGCTTGAAAATCAGAGTCCATCTCCAGAACATACTGCTGGTTACACTGGTCACTGGATCTCTGAAGTGACAAAAAGGTGTCACCATGGTTACAGTAACCTTTGCAATATGGAGAACATAAAGCATATCCCATTTTAAATATCATGATTGGGAATGAAGTTTGGAAAGAGCTCTTTTCCATCCTCCCTTTAGATTCTTCTATGGTCATCTGGATGTAAAAAAATAATAATCAAGTAACTTTTTAAAATTATTAAGGAACAATGAACCATTTTCACAGACTGCTCTGATTCTGTTGTGCTATTTACAAACAGCAGGAAGATGTTTTATCTTTATAATAGTGACATGATTTCACCTGGTATGAGACTAAACCTGGGGCAGAATATACTTTTTGATTTACAGAACAAATATTTAATGTTGACAATGTTTTGTATGAAATTGATGCTATTATTTTATGCACAATGGTGCTTCATTTCTTCTGCTTTACTCACATATTTAACGTAGTCCTTCCACTGCTGCCACCACAGCATGGAAATCAGGAACCAGCTCTGGCCCTGCTGCAGCCCATGTCTGCTCTCCCTTTCTAACCACCCCCTGCATACAGGCAGACGCACGCACGCACACACACACACACACACACACACACACACACACACACACACACACACACACACACACACACACACATCAGATTTAAGCACATACCATCTGGAAACAGAAAAAGAAAAATCAGGTAAAGAGGCAGGTTACCTGATTATCTGCCCTTCCTCTTCAGGAGTGGCAGGTCTGAGGCCCAGCACTATGTGGCAAACCTGGGATAAGTCAAACACGTCGACATAATCATAAATGAATGCTGTTGCGCTTCCAGCAGCTGTATGGTGCCACAGCAGCAGGCCGGGGTACCAACCTGGAAAAGCAGGTTCAGGAACTCATTGGCCAAAGCGCTCTTCACGCTCCAGATCTGGTAGTCTTCAAGGGTCAAGTGACCCAACTGTGTAAGAGCCAAACGACACACAGGTCAGCATACTGCACCGTCTGATCGCAGAGTGCTCTGACACCTCACAAAGCTCTTTAGATTTCACTCCACCTGGTTGCCATGTGTGTGACGTGCTGGTCTGATTTCAGGTACGGTGCCAGTCCCTCCAGGAAGTTGCAATGTTCCGATTGCAACAATTAATGCAAATGCACTTATTTTGCATAGTCTTGTAATTTTTGCCAGTAATCACAACTTTTCCACAAATGACTAATCAGCTTAACGTTTTCTGTATTTCCTTCTTTTTGTACCAGTTACTGCAACGTGACGTAATAGTCAAGTTAGCCTCCTTCTAATTTAACTTCTTTTTTCACATTATCTCTTGAAACCGAAGTCTGCAAGATGAAAGCATATGGGATGCTAAACAGTAACATTTTATTTTTGCAAAAACCATTCTGAGATGTTCTGTAGGATTTGCTTGTAGTGTGTATATGGGCAACCTGTCCATGTGTACCCCAGCACCCTCACAGTCCCACAAGGATAAGTGTGTTGGATAATGAAAGGGTGAATGTGTATACAGTTAATCTTAGCTTTATTGTCCAATATGACATTCTTGGCATAAAAATGAAACCATTTTGAAAATGGTCCTACAAAATTTGTAATTTTATGTCGCAACAATCACAAAAACTGATGCAAAATTTTAGAGGAACAGAGAATTCAGCTGAGGCAGCCGAGGTTCCATCTGTCTGTTAACTGTTTCAAACTCCAGATTATAACTGAACTGTTAAACAGGTCTACAATGGGTTGCCATCTGTATTTCTGATATTTGGCCTGGATAGCCTTAATAATGTACAGTAAACTATCCCACAGTGCTAGCTAACACCTCAGTCACTCTACATCTCTGGATGTGAGAAAGTTTAAGAAAATGACCTCTGTCGATGTGGATCTAGAACTGCATGTTTCCAACAAAAAACACTTAATTAAAGCAAGACTTCCTGTTTTATACACAAGAATGGAAAACTGAAAAAACACAGTCATTTGGGTAACATCTTAACTGCATTATCACCTACTGCTGAGTAATAAAACAAACAATTTCAAAAATTTGTCAAGAAACAGAACATGTCATCAACAATGATAAAGGCTGGCATTAAAATTTAATAATACAGATAGTACATGCTACCTAAGAGGCAATATGTGGAGTTGCCAGTATTTATGGAAGACGGAGAAAAGGTTGTAAACAGAGTGACTTTGGTTTACATTATTTTCTGGTGGTAAACAAACATATTTGCTGTTTTAAACAAAGAAAAAGAGCCATTATTAATCTACAAAATTCTGAAATTGATCTGACAATTTAATGTTTTGTTCATGAAAATTTTTCAAATAAATGTTCTATGTTTGCTTTACTACTTATTTAAATTTGTTATTTAATTTCACATTGAAACAGATCGTATCTTAGATCTTAGGAAAAAGGCTTTTGGAAATGCGTGTGAAGAAGAGCACCCCGGTGTCTCACCTTGGTCGTGTCGTGCATCTTCACAATTTCCTCCACTATGTCTGAGACACTGCTGTGCAGCTCCTGCGACAGCATCAACATGTCAGTGGGAGACAGGAGAAACCAGAACTAAGCTCAGCTCTCAAATCTGCTGGGGAACATTCTGCAGGCTGACATGGAATTATTTTCATTCAGTTCATGTGCAGGGTCCCCACATACTTTCCATTTCCAAACATTCATAAGACTTGAAGTTCTAGACTTTTTTTCTGTACCTTTTCTAAAAATGTTGGGTTATAAAAAATCTATCTGACCACATCAACAGTAGGTAGGATTTACTATGTTTATGTTCCACAAATCATAAAACACAATACTGAAGTTGGCATGGGACTGTTTGGTAAAGTGTATGACTTTCTAATATCCAATGAAAATCTATAACACTTGTCCACCCAGGTCAGGATTGTCTTACCTTCAATATAGATTCTTTAAAGCTCACTTTGTGATCTCATTTTTTACATGTTTAAACATGTTAAATTAAGTTTCAATTATTTTGTTTGGGATTTAGACCAGAATCACAAGTCAAGTTCAAAACCCAGATTGAATGAAAGCACATGTAGCTGTCACTCTTAACTCATCAGCCTAAAAACCAATACACTAAAGAGGCAACACAAATAAACGATGCAATATAAATGTCAATCTATGTTTGAACTTTTAATCTAAAAGTTAAATATAAATATATACTTCATTTTTCAGACATTTTTTTCTATTACAGAACAGAATAAAGAATAAAGTCTATAAGCTGTTGCTTAACTATTTTTCTTTGATCCTTACTTTTCCAGATCTGAAAAATGATCATTTATGCAAACTACATATTGTCATTTTATTCCCAGAAGTTCCAAGATTATACAGGAACCCTGAATCTGCTGATCTGCTGCATTTCCACTCAAATAAAAGATTTCAAATTGTTCTTTCTTCTTCTTAAACTCACATATGTTCATGTCTTTTTTTTTTAGCTTAAAAACACAAATGAGAGAATCAGACAGCTACAAGACAGGAAGCACCTGCCTTTATTACCACATATATTACCAAGGCTACAAGCTATTCTACCACAAAACACTCCAAATAATATTTTAATAACAAACACTAAACATTCTGTGATCAAACCTAAATGTAGCGTGTCTCTAAAGTATACGGATTTTACTGTTATTTCCAAATAGTCAATCAAATGGACAAGTCAACCTTTAGTAAATACTTTCAAATGCAGAAGATCAGCCTCTTCTATATTTGCCTCCATAATTCCACTCAAACCAAAACTGTTGGGCTGTTTTGCACTGAATCATGTGTTCATAGCAGGAAATGAATGCTCTCTCAGCCTGAGGGTGAACTCACAGGGATTGTGTCTGTGCGATTGTCCTTCCACACCTCCAGCAAGGCAACAACCATCTCATGGAGCTCATCTCGAGACAGGACCCCATCACGGTCCACATCAAACACTTTGAAGCAAACTGAAGAGAGAAATAAAACTAATTAATTTTATAATGTAGCTAATATCTTGATATGACTTTTTCTGCATCCAAATCAATCAAAAAGTTGATTTGAGGCTACATGTTAGAGCCACACAGGAGAAAGCCCTCCAGGTCTTATGACAGGAAGCCTGTTATTATGGAAAACCACAAGGAGGGTTCAATTATCTATAAGCAGTTAAACCCATAGCATGGCTTACATTTCTGCCTTTCAGCAACAGGCCCCCTACAGCAAGCTGAGAGTCCACAAGAGATCTCTTTAAAGTCGATGTGATTGTCCCGATTTTCATCAAAGGCGTGAAACAGGCCTGAAACACAGCATGAAGAACAGAAATTATGTTTGGATGCAGTAATAAAGAGCAAACAGTGCAGGGGGAAGAGAAGGGGCTGGAGAAACCATTCTGGGCTAATTGCATGTGAGCTCATTAAGATTCAGAGTTTGTAAACCAAAGATCACAAATGACTCCAAAGTAAAAGCAGAGACTCCTGTGGAAAGAAAAGCAACACGTCCATGTCACTGGTTCCATCAAGCATTGATTCACTTGGTTCCAAACCCTGAAACCTGAAAACCTTACTAATGATTTCACAAAGTTTGATTTAAAGTTCCAAAGAGTTCAACAAGCAGGGTTCAAACCTTGACACCAATTAAGGACAGTATAAGCTATCAAACTGCCCATGTCAGTTAAGGTTTGATGTGTTTACATGTTTGACATGGATTTCTAAGATTCCCCAGACGGAAAATTGGTCCCACTTTCCACACAGACTCATATTTCCAGAATTCTCAATCCAGTTTTTAAAGTATAGAAGGACAGGCTCAATTTGGATATACTGCAGGTATGTATATAGATGGAGTCTATGGGTGTGACAGACAACAGCAGGACGGGTGGGTTTGTGTTGTGTGATGGACAGTCAGGTGGGTGGGGTTAGTGATGTAAGATGTGTTGGTAAGTGGGTGGGGTTTGACCAACATGTCACTGGCTGGGTGTTGTCTGGTGAGACAGATGTAGTGCAGGGGCAAGATGACAGATTTAGGGTGGATGAATGGGGTGGGGTTGGGCATGATGGATGGATGCAAAGTCCAAGACCACTGTTCAGGGCATAAAGTCTGCTAAGATGCAGATTTTTCCATGTCCGTTTTCATGCTTAACCACACTTTCTAATCTTTTTTAAAGATTGCATGTTTCTATTAAATATGTTTTCATAGCATGGAGACCTGTATCAGCGAAGATAGGACCTACCTTCACTCAGTGAGGCATGGATGGGAGGAGACACCAACGGGACAAAGGTTTCCAAGTCAAAGCGGCCGGTTCTGGACTGGGCTTTGAGCAGCCAGTAGCGCTTCTCCAAGTCTATTATGTCTGACTCCTCTACTGCAGGACAAGATCAAACAGGTAAAACATGGGTCACAGTTCTAAATATACACTGCAGGACAATGTAACTCCAGCTTCAAAAATCAAAGAGTTTCTCAATGTCTTCCAAAGGAATGGTAACTGATTGAGCTCAAAACAACAGATTCACAGCCTTAGTCTAACGAAATGAAACCTATGACAGGTAAAGGTAGAAACTGTGAGTGAACATTTAACCATTTCTATACAATGATATGTTAACTACATTTATATTAGATGGTACTTTGTATGCTCCTACTGGCATCAAAAGAAAAAGTGTAGTTTAAACTAAAGCAGCGAAACAGTTCCAGTTTTATCCTCGTGGAGGAAAACACAGTTTGTCCTTGGGAACAATATGAACGTCTAAAAGCAGAGAGCTCATTTTATTTAGTGGTAAAAAAAATTAAAAACATCTAATAGGACAGTGTCATCACTAGGAAGGGAACAAAGGTCAAACACATCAGAAATCAAACTGTTACTGACAACGTATTATCTGTAATTCTTGCTTTGTTGCTGAAATGTGCTCTTCAAATAAACTTGAAACTCCTTTTTTTTTAAAAACAGAAAACCATAATTCCCTGCTGACATATCCATTCTCCATAATGCAGCAGAACAGATCCTTGAAACAAGCAGAACCAAAATCCTAAAACACACAAAAGGGTGACTAAATGATGTACAAGGTTCTGTGTATATTTACAAAGGTTTGCAAAGTAATGTCTTGTTCTATTGAGTTCACACTAAGCACTTTTCTTAAAGCAAGACAAGTACCGAGTCCACAAAACTCATCTGCTAGGATGAACTTTAAGATGGCTCTAGAGATGAGAAAATAATTTCCAGAATGCAGAGACTTTTACTTGCCAAAAGAGGAATTTAGAATGTAACCTTTTCTTAGGTTTTTTGCCACAAACAGTTCTATGTACTTGGGTTTGGGTTAGACCAAACAAGTCAGGTGGTTCTGCAAACATTTACAACGTAGGTGTGTAATGGATATATGATTCTGTGTCATTTCTCTATCTCTTTATGCACTACACACACACTGCTGCATGCTTACATAACCGTGACATATAAAAATGGCGACAGTCACACATAAACAAAACTTTTTTTATTTAGGGAGCAGAATGAGGAGAAGATAAAAGCAGAACTTGCACTACAATCTTTGCTTCACTTGGTGTCAGCCCTGAGGTGAGCTGAGTGGAGTCCAGCGCTGTATGGTGAATGTCACTCTGTATCCGTTTCATTTGTATGACTAGTAACATTTTTTACAAGTCAGCATTAAAGCCTGTTTTATACTTAAACAAATCTCATTATTTATCAAGGTAATGACTGAGGGTTTTTGGTCTGGTCTCGGTAAACTGACATGAAAGTTTCACGGTGAAAGAATCCTTCCTCTAAAAGAACATAAATTGTGTTTACTAATCAAGCATAACATTATGACCACCAGCCTATTTGTGTGTGGTTTTGTTTTTCATTCCAAAGCGACCCTGAACCATTATGCCACAGAATCCACTCCCTGAAGTTGTTCTGCAGTAACTGGCATCAAGCTATACTTCACCTATTCCAGGACCTGAAATCTGGATTATTCGAGTTGTGGGTGAGAATATAGTTTTTTATTTTATTGATTTTCCACCGAGCTGTCAGAGTTGCTGCAATTGCTGGGTTTTTTAAACTGCTTGACAAGAAACTGTATTTACATTGAATTGTTTTGTTTGCAACATCAAGCTGATAATGTCCACAGTCAACACGCTATACTAAAATGCATAGCGTGACTGCCGCTCTCTGAGCAGCACCAGTTGTGTGGTGGCTGCTCTGGTAGAAAGGAAACGGGGCTAGCCGCCCAACTAGTTCAACCAACTTGCTAGTATCCATTAGGATTGTGGGAAATGAAGGAATTTGTCATGAGAAATCTAGGCAATTTTTACACTTGACTATGAAGTTTCAACAGACCAAGGACAGTGCACGGTCCACCGAATGTGTACAGTGTGCCTAAGTATGTGGGAGAGGTATCATGTTTTGCAGCCATACAGCATAACAGTTTAAAAATAAAAAAGAACATTCTGGATTGAAAGTACATGCAGATGGCAGTAGGATCACTGAGAGAAGGCAGAGGAGCTTGATCTTTTCACAGATTATCTGTCTCATGTTATTGTTACAAAATAGTGATAGTTTTAACAAATATGAAAACATTTTTTTTTTTATAAAAGTTATCTACTGCAGCTTTAAAGGAAATAATCATCAAACTGTGTGGGAGGGAAGTAGACAATGGAGGGAATACTCTGACTGCTCAGACAAAGAGAGCATTGTATGAAGCTCTGCCAGGCTCGATGGACTAGTCTCTCCCTGTCAACATGCTAATCCTCAGATTAAGCTAATAGGATTCAGCAAGTAGCCAGATACAGTAGCTGTTGGCATGACAGGTGTCAAAATACAGACATGCAATCAAATTACAGTCAGTTCTTGGTAGAACAGACTGGCAATAAAATCAATCTTAAGAAAGGCTTGTTTTTAACAACTGTTGGTCAGAGCTTCAATGAGGATGGCAGAATGAAGCAGATTGGTGAAGAGCAGACAGTTCCCTGTACCTGTGGTACAGATTCTGAGTTTTGGAGGTAAGCATCAGGACAGTTGGCCCAGCACACTCTGAGAAATGCTTTCAGCATTCCTGTTTACTGCAGCAGTTCCTGCTGGTTCTAAAGGACCGACTGAAACAAACTAAGAGGAGCAAAATCAATGCTCCTCCAGTAGAATGTTCAGGGAGCTATACTGAGCTAACATAGACAAATGGATGAAAGACTGATAAATTATTGAGGGTTATGGACCGAGGCAGGGAGAAGACGCATCCCAGTCTCAAAGCTCAGTTGGGTGTTGCAGCCACAGCAAAAACAAAACATTAGTTCCTCCTTGGAGATAATCATAAAACAAGCAAAAAGCAGAAAGGCCTTCTGTAGTGATGGCAGTGTTTTTCCCAATACGACAGCCTTTTCGGCTGGAAGACGGGAATCATAACATCACTGTTGGATTGTTATGGATTGTTATTCTGAAACATCTGATGGCAAATCAATAAAATTCCTTATCCTTCCAATGGAGCTACATTGCCTACCCTTACAGTCACCAGCATACTACACCACTAAATCTGTCAAAAACATTCAGATTTTCAGACGTTGTGCAAACAAACATCACACTTTTAAAGATGCAGATTAGCAGTTTACAGTAGCGCTCGTTAGAACGACAATAACAATAGCACTCTTCGGTGTGGAGGCTGTCACTGTGGGAGCATGACTCAAAGCTTGCCATTTTCAGTGTAAGGGAGATGTATAAAGCCTTTTAAATAAACACAGTTTCTATGACATGTAGTGACATGGAGAGGTCAAAGAGAGCAGGAATTTGGCACATAACAGGAAGGCTCAATGGCGTACCATCGTTATTCAATTTCATCACTTGAAAGGGACCATTTATATTGCATTGAACAGGTTAGGATAGATCCATGGGCTATACCAAAATGTTCATTACTTTTTGCATGAAATTATTTTCCCAATAATGAGACAACCAGGTTCGAGGCAGCAGTGGCAATTGTATGGCACATACAGCTGTAAAACCAGCTGACCAAAAGTAAATGTCTTCCAATAATGAAGTGGGCAGAGCTCCACTTGCATTGGTAAGGAGTTGGGCTTTCCTGGGATTGCTGACTTAATAATCGGGAGATTTTTTAAATGGCTCAAGGGTCTGGTGTTTATTTTTAGTGCTCTAGAAGTAGTAGAGACCCAAATGGAAGTACAAAAATGCACAAAACGACAATTTTGCATCATAAGACATTTAAAACTCTTTACCCCTGTCTGTTGTGGAATATGCTGTACACGGAAATGTTGGCAGCTTTTGGGAAATCTCATTTTCTGGAATCTACACAAGGAGAAAGCTGTTTTGGAAAAGCTAGGCATGCTGATGGACTGTTAACTCCAAATCATTCTGTCTTTGGTTTAAAATAATGAATACCTGATTTACACTAACTGTTCTCTCTCCAACTAATTTGATTAATTAATTAATGATAGTTCATAAGACCAAAGTTAGAGAACATATTTTTAATCTTGTTCCTCAAACTTTTTCCAAAACTTCTATCTGCTGATAAAAACTTTACAAAGATGGAGATCAGAAATCAACTTAAAAACTCTATCAATGCATCTCTGTGCAGAATCAGTCTGTTTACCTATGTTGGCAGGTGCTGACGTATCTGTAACACATTAGCAACTGACCCAAGGGTTTGAACTCGTGCTACCTTCAACACTCAAAAGACACACTGAGCATCAGAGCAACAATTCCATCAATTATGTAAACCTGAGATGATGATATACTGAGGAAGCACATTGTAAGAAGCTTCTGCAGTAACTGTGTAACTGAAGAAAGGCCAAACTTAGAATGCAAGAGCAAGATTCTTCTCATCTAGGAACAAAAGATTACATAAATCTCAAAAACATAACTGACTCCAGTTCGAAGTGTGAGATGGTTTTAGGCATAAAAGCCATTTAACTGACAACACAAACAGGTTTCCAACAGAAAAAAGAAACCCTGAAGGTGTGATACCCACCTACGGGTGCAACTCTCTCAGAGTGGCAGCAGAGATACCATACCATTATCCAGAGAACATCCTTGGACAGGTGTTGCCACAGCCTGCGTGTAGCAAAATTAACTCAGCACAAAAAATAAAAAAATACTCTAACAGAAACTACACCATCCTGCAGGGAAGGCTGAGACTCCCAACACCTTGACTATACCGTGACAGTAGGCTAGCAAGCAGACGACTCCCACTGCTAAGCTCAGACATGAGTCAAGCTTTACCATCTTGTTCTGGAAAGAGTCATGAACCACGATTGTGTCACTCACTCTCTCCGACTCCAACACACACACACACACACACACACACACACACACACACACACACACACACACACGTTTGTGTTGCTATCTTTGTGGGGACTTTCCATTGACTTCCATTCATTTCTACAGCCTAAACCTTACCTTTACCCTTTTCCTAACCCTAACCATCACATACCTAACCCTATCCAAAACTCAATTCATACCTTAGCCCTAACTCTGACACCTGACCCAAAAACAGGGTTTCCCCTTGTGGGGACCAGGCTCCGGTCCCCACAAGGAGCAATTGGTCCCCACAACGTAGTATATGTCAGGAAAATCGTCCCCACAAGGTATTACAAACAAACGCACACACACACACACGCAGAGACGCAAAGTTAAGAGGATAAGATGGGAGCAAGCAGATTACAGGCAAAGTCCGGGTTACCTGGTCAAGATAGGCTCTTTCCAGGGCTCTGCTCCTAATTGGTGAAATTAAGCTTCACTATATTTACTTGGCCTTTAACCTGCAGCCTCAATAATCAATTTCATGAAATGCTTTTATGTAAGGCTGTGAATATCTTATAACAACTGAGTGAAAAGCTTAAGGCATAAATTCCTGGAATCATGACAAAAAACAACTCCTTATGTCAAAACACACGTAACCTTGCAGAAGACCTCATCTGTTTTCACTTCCTGTCATGTTACAGATGGTAGCACTGTTGCCTCGCAGTAAGAAAGTTTATGCCCCTGCAATGTAAAAAAAGTGTTTTTATTTTAAGTGTTTTTGGAAATCTTTACCAAGAGTGTCTGTCAGTCTGGAGGGACCTATGCAGTATATACAACAACATCAGGGATTTCATCTGAGCACTGAGGCATTTTAATGATTCACAACACCAACAACCTCTACAACCGAGGCAGAACTGGGATGAGGATGTGCTGAAGGGGAACCAACAGCAACACCTCACAAGAATAACACAGAGATTTTAACTTGGATTCACTGCATCAGAAATAGCAGCGTTGAGTTCATCTCCATCTCCACTCTGCTTGTTATGTTTATGAAGAGAAACATGAGGAAACCGATTGAGCCCTGACTGATCTTTATGTTTGTGTATGGTGACAAATGGAGTGGGTGTGTAAATGTGTAACTAGCCGCGTTTCCGTTACAAATGTGCGTAAAACTTTGTCAATATTCTGCTAATGTCGAATAAAGACAATTTCACTATTGCGGTGTTTTCATTAAATAAGAAATACAATTAAAATCTCACATGAATAAGTTTGTTCCCACGATAATTCATTTAAAAACCATGCCACAACATCATCCTTTAACCACTTCCTTTCTTCTTCTTCATGGTTTCTGCCACTAGTAACATCTGGTAGTTGATCATGTGATTCGTGTGATGCAAAAAAAAGTGTTTTCATTGCAGTTTTGCAATATAAATACATTTTGATACAGCCAAAAAAAAACACCTCTTAATAAATTGATGTGGTTACTCGCCAAATTATTTCTGAAATGTCAAATAGTGCAATTATATGGTCAAGAAGACTTAAATGGACTCACAGTGTGTGACGCCAGCGAGGGTCTGGTAGAAGGTGGGCGTGTCACTGTCATCCGTCAGCGTGACACACACTCCTCCAGAGAGAAGCCATCGAGACAAAGTGAAGGCCTCCTTGTTCTGCAGCAGCCAGTTCCTGAAGCGCTCATAGTTGACCTTGTCACTCTGCAGAAAATCACCAGCAAGGAGCAATTATTACATGTTCCCAAAGAGCCAAGTCACCTGGCTTTAATGGGTGTATTTAATTTCCCTGCAGGAAACAATGTCAGCTGAGTTAACTCCTCCCGATGGGACATTAATTCAGCTGACAGTAATTTTAAAAAATGGGGATTTCCTAGCAGACATGGACATTCTCTGCTGTATCAATTCCAACAGCAAGTCTTTTTTCCCCCCATTTTTTAGTGGGACTGCAGGTGAAAATGCTAGCCCGTCAGATCATTAAACAAATTGTGTCAAATTTAACAAGAATGCAGAATGAAAACGATATCTTGCAACATCTCTTTACTTAAACTAATACACAAAAGCATTGTGGATGATATTATCAAAAAATTTAACTGCAATATTGTTTAATATTTCCACCATTATGTTGATTCATTCCCCATGTCTTTGTTTTCCATCATTTTAATTTCCCACCCCATCCTGAGAGCCTAAACACCTCATCCAGGTATAGGCATCAAGGGCAAAACAATCGCATGCCCAAGCCCTTCAAAATATTAAGTATGCAGTGTTGATGCATGTCACTCAAAATACAATAACCTGACACATTATCCCTGGGTAGTCTTTGAGATTCTAATATTGGAAACATTAACATCCTGATGCAAATTGTTTGGCATGTCATACTAATGCTGAGTATGGTACAGAGCTGGAGAGAATTTGACAATATCTTGTTTCTCACATTAATATGAACAGAGTTTCTTTAGAAGGTGCCAAGATGGTCACCGGACAAAGCTCTACTAATGGACAACTGTGGGTCAGCAGTGGAGTAGGTGCCATCTTTTTCCTCATTAAAGGTTTATGAGAAAATGAGCGGCATGGTTCTGACTAGCATTTCAGGTGTGAATGTTCTTTTCCTCTATCCCTGTTGTAAAATCAATTCTTAATACCTTCAACTTGCACATGAAGAGAAGGAAAAAGTCATGGACTATTACTTAAGATTATTATTTCCTCTCAAATGCAACTTTAGAAATATAGCAGCACCAAGAAGAGTTAAACCACTTTTTTCATTTTTGGAGTAATTTCTTAAACATATTATCGATATAATAACTGAGTGAAGCCAAACGTTATCTGATCATAGGTGCTGGGCAACAGGCATCAACTGACTGTTCACACACTACACCTGGAGAGGTCTGTGCTGTGCTTACACACCTCTATGAAGCACCTCTTCAGGGAGGACGGGACTTCTCCATCAAGGGCCTGCAGAACTGCCTCGATATCTTCCCTGGCAGCATATCCACTGAGATCACTGGCAAACAGGCTGAAGAGGTCTGAAAACACACACACACACACACACACACACACACACACACAGTGTCACAGAGCATTCATCTTTATCACAGGAAGGCAAACCTCTTTTTCAAAGACCTAGTGATGATGATAAAAGCTAGAATGACACTGTGACGTCCTGAGAGATGCTCCATCGTTTTGATTAAACAGCAGTTGAAAGAATTGGGAAAGGACTTCAGCATTCAGTTGTTAAAAATAAATAAGCTCTTCCTTTTAGCTGTGAATCAATCATTACTTCACCCGTTTTGAGGCTGAATCACCAGCAGAGCCCCTAGTGCAGCTGACATCCTTCCACAGCCAGACCATCACTGTACAGGTGCAGGAAGTATGGAGAACCCTGAGGGCAGTGAACCCCCCGGAAAGCTGCTGGAGCTGATGGTGTGACAGGGAGGAGGGAACTGAGGACTGTGAGGACCAGCTAGCTGGGGTTTTTACCAGCATTTTTAATCAGTCCCTCACCCAGTGGTCCATCTCATCATCATCCCTCTGCCAACGAAGAACATTGGTAGTTTCATTGACTACCAGCCACTAAACCCCATCATCATGAAGTGTTTTGAAAAACTGGTTCAGAGTCACAAAACTTCTCATCTGCCACCCAAACTTGACCCCCACCAGTTTGGATATAGAATCAACCGATCTAAAGAGGATGCCTTTGCTACCGCTCTGCACACCACATTGACACACATGTAGCAGTAAAGGAGTCAAGTGAGACAGCTCCCAGAGAGTGAGAATCAGATCCCACCTGTTCTCAGCACTGAGCACCAGCACTGACTCCCCACAAGGATATGTGCTAAGCCCCCTACTCTACACCCTCTACACCAGGGGTTTCAAAGTCAATTTACCCAGGGGCCGCTGGAGGCAGAGTCTGGGTGAAGCTGGGCCGCATAAAGGATTCCACAAAAAACATTTTTAAAATATCCTCAAATGTCATCAACATTTAATAATTTCTCCAATACATGAACTGCAGGCTTTGGCTTTGACAAAGACATGATGAGGGTGTGACAAAATTTAGGGTGCGTTCACACTGCAGCCTCAAACCCAATTCCGATTCTTTGTCAAATTGGAATTTTTTTTGCCAGGCCATTCACACTGCCACACATATGCGACCTGTATGTGTTCTGCATAGGGTTGCCACCTTTCAGACATCAAAATAAGGGACGCCCACTAATGCGCGTCATCCTAGTCTCATAAGTGGGCGGGGGGCGAGGTGGGGTGCTTCGACTAGGGTTATCAAGGGAACAGACCCTATATATTTAAAGCTGGGGAGGGGGGGTTGGTTCGTATTTTTAGGGAGGGGTGGCAACAGTGCTTGGTGTAATACCGGGTTCAGCCCCGCTATGAAGGCTAACTGAGATTCCGTAAATCTAAAAAAATTAA
>NW_015113480.1:122902-152018 GCF_001443285.1 Poecilia latipinna | reverse complement strand
GTGACCCAATTCCGATTTTTTGTCAAATCGGATTTTTTTTTTTTTTTTTTTTTTTTTTGCCGGGCCGTTCACACTGCCACACATATGCGACCTGTATGTGTTCTGCAGTCGGAACGGGCAAACGACCTGAAAATGTCCCACATGCGCAGTAGAGGGCGCAATAGCGTCAGCGTTCTTAGTGTTCTGCCAACCGCAATAAAAAGAAGTGCTCAGTGTTTGCGGAAGTAAACATGGAGGCTAACGGTGGAGCTTAGCTTACATATTTGAAGTTGTTGTCCAACCGGAGCAGCATATTAACAACTTAATCCTCATTATAGTCCGTCATAGTTGTTTTTCTTCCCACTTGCGCGTATAAGGACGTAGAATTTGTTGTGACGTTCAGTTCGGATGAATGCGGCCTGGACGTTTCTCAATACTCAAGAACGCAAGTACTTTCTTGAGTTCTTGGCAAGTACGTACCCGCAAGAACAGTTGAAAGTCCGGTCTTACCGAAATGTATTGCATTTTTACCACCATTAATTGCCACGAAAACTCATTTAAATTTGTTTTTAGGCGAGAAAGTAGACCTTATAGCTTCATCTATCCACTCAGTTCATCCAGAATATTCATACTTTAATATTTGCTCCGGAGTTTTTCGGAGTAGCATAGCTCCACTAACAGACCGGAGGAGCTGCCAGTTTAACGGGCGGTTGGAACGTGTTTTCCCCGCTAACCGCAGGCTGATTTCAGCAAGTCACTGTCGTTTTCCGCTGCTTGTCATCTGTTCGTAGCGGCTGAAAGTGAGATATAAAGTGTAGCAGAATAGGAAATATCTCTTCTCTTAGCTTATTTTTTATATTTATTTAGTTAATATTGGTATTTTATAAATTGTGTTGACAAAGACTTTCAAAACCAATTACTTTCATTCGCTAATTAACTGTTTTAGGGCATTTAAATTCGTAGTAAGAAAAAATATTTTAATACAATGTCCCTTCATGATCAGAGAATCATACTTTAATTGTAAATTAAAAAAAAAAAAAAAATTTCCCTAGGATTATCGTTTCATGTATGAGAGTGAACTCTTATTTTTCATTGTTTTATGCAGGCAGCTCTTCAGGTGAGCAGACTGCAGTTCCAGGTTTACTTTCACCTTCCCAAAAACTCCTGGAGATTCTCTTCATCCCCGTGTCCTGCCAATGTTCTCTTCACTGTCTCCTCATCTTAGAAAAAACACCATTAAATTATGGTAATATTTGCTTTTGACAGTCTCAGTATGAATTTCCTGGAGTTATTGACTGATTATCTGCTTGTTTTTGTTTATTTTTTTGTTATTCTAATTCCTACATCCCTACAAAAATTATGTTTCTCTTTATCTTACTAGAGTATACTTGATTATGATAACAAAGGAAACATAAGTTTGTTAATAAGTGTTTAGTAGTTATAAAATAACCATCCAGTTGTGTGACAGGAACTCTGGCCAGATGCAGGTTGGTAAAACATTAAATATGAAATTATTGTTTTAACTTTCCCTGTTTATGAATCCCCGGCAAACCTGGGGAATAAGGAAGAAATCAGTTAACTGCATGACAGGCTGGCCATCATCTATTATGATTTGTCATTTGAGATAAATATTTTATAAGCAAATGATCTGATGAAGGTGGCAAACAAGACTCAAGCTTCACTGGTAACAGAAGTCTGAAAAAGTAATTTGAGGTGATAAATTGTTTTCTATTAAGCTTTTTTCAATCAGTAATAAGGTGTTTCTACTTAGAAATTACTTTGCCTTAATTATGTATATTTGATACCTGTTAATATTTGTCCCAATTATAAAATTGTCCAGTCCCAATTGTTAAATTGTTCAGTTTAACACAGGAATTATCCTTTGTTAAACTGAACAATTTATTGAAATTTATGGAAGTTGAGTGACGTCATCAAGAACGCCCTGTTCCAATTGGCGAACTAGCATACTGCGTCCTTGTGAACTTGGTAAGAACGGACTTTCAACTGTTCTTGCGGGTACGTGCTTGCCAAGAACTCAAGAACGTACTTGCGTTCTTGAGTACTGAGAAACGGCCTAGGTTGCATTTGAATCGGATACGTATTGGATATGGGTCGCATTCAAAAAGAATCCGACCTGTGCTTTTCACACTGCCATGAAAAGATCGGATACAGGTAGCATTACGTTAAATAAAATCGGAATTGGGTCACTTTAGGCTGCAGTGTGAACGCACCCCTAAGTTTATTCCACTTGGCGTCGCTCTTGTTCTACGTTTCACATTAGTCTTTAGCCAGCTAACAACGTATGGAGAACGTCTCGACGTGTAACGTCATTACCGCTTCTACTTGTCACAACAGCGCGGCGATGATGAGCAGCGCGATAGTAGTCGCCTTTCTCTTGCGTTTGATCGTGGCATTTATTAATGGTAGAAAGTACCGGAATGGCGACTGCAAAAAAAGGCAACTGGTACCGGACTGTTCCATCATCTGCCGCACTATTGTTACAAGTGTAGTGTGCATGAAGTCAGTGTAGCTTAGCCTAGCACCTAATGTCAGCCATGACGAGGAATGGCGGGCGGGACTTCCTTCAGAGGTCCGCTCACCCTGTGGGCCGCTTTAATATTATACTTTAATATCACGGTGGGGGCCACGAGACATCGTCCTGTGGGCCGCAATTGGCCCGCGTGCCGTGAGAATGAGACCTCTGCTCTACACCCATGACTGTAGGCCACCCGAACAATACCATCATAAAGTTTGATGATAATACCAAAGTAGTGGGACTCATCTCTGGAGGAGACAAGACCACATACAGAGAGGAGGTGGAACAACTGTCTGTCTGGTGAACCACCAACAACCTCCGTTTGAACACGTCTAAGTCAAAGGAACCGATTGTTGAGGTGTAAATCAGACATTCAGCGCATCATTAAAATGGGGACTGGGTGGAGACGGTGCCAAATGTCAGGATTCTGGGCACCATCAGCGAAGACCTGGAACATTAACTCCACTTCAGTCCTGAAGAAGGCACAACAGACACTACTGCCTGAGGATTCTCAGGAAGAGCAACTTGAGAACTGAGCTGTTGGTGTTCTTCTATCGCTGCTCTTTAGAGTCGGTGTTGAGCCATGGTGTCTTGCTGTGGGTCTCCAGCTTCCTCAATTCCTGCGGCAGAGAGGAAGCAGCTCCAGAGGGTCATAAACAACACCCAGAGACTGAATGGCTGGCCTTTTCCATATCTGGAGAAGATCTACAGGACCTGCAGCATCATCAAGGACCCCTCACACCTGGACCACCACCTCTTCAAACTCCTGCCCTCAGGGAGGGGCTTCAGAGCAATAAAGTCAAGAACAAACGGACTTAAAAACAGTTTTTACCCAAGCTGTGTACTGAGAATTGCTAATTCATCTAAAACCTGATCTTTTTTTTCCCTTAATACCCCAGTTGTTTCTACTATATTTTCATATGTACTGAGATATACTTATTTATTTTTTTATTTCACCATGAAGATGGAGAGCGAAGCTCTCGATTTACTGGTCGATCTACGTTCCCACCCTCATCTATGGTCATGAGCTTTGGGTCATGACCGAAAGAACGAGATCACGGATACAAGCGGCCGAAATGGGTTTCCTCTACAGGGTGGCTGGGCTCTCCCTTAGAGATATGGTGAGAAGCTCGGTCATCCGGGAGGGACTCAGAGTAGAGCCGCTGCTCCTCCACGTCAAGAGGAGCCAGTTGAGGTGGCTCGGGCATCTGGTCAGGATGCCTCCTGGATGCCTCCCTGGTGAGGTGTTCCGGGCACGTCCCACCGGTAGGAGACCCCGAGGAAGACCCAGGACACGCTGGAGGGACTATGTCTCTCAGCTGGCCTGGGAACGCGATGGGTTCCCCCGGAGGAGCTGGAAGAAGTGGCTGGGGAGAGGGAAGTCTGGGCCTCCCTTCTGAAGCTGCTGCCCTCGCGACCCAACCCCGGATAAGAGGCAGAAAATAAATAAATAAATAAAATAGATGGATGGAATAAATAAAATGGATGGATGGATGGATGGAATGAGATAGATAGATAGATAGATAGATAGATAGATAGATAGATAGATGTTTTTTATTTATTTGTGCCTTTGAGAGTTATTTTTTTTTTATTTTGTTGTGCTTTCTTCCTTGCACAATGACAATAAAAGGAATTCTGATTGTGAAATATCTAATAGCTAAGGTAAGCTGAATATTCTATGATTGCTCATTAAGGCCAGGTTTTCATCCAGTTCTATATCCTACTGAAGCTCTCAATGCAACTTTATCTGGCTAACTATTTGAGCAACAATGGACAGACCCACAAGAGTAGAATATGCAGAACTGATGAGCAGAAAACTGATTATACAAAGATACACTGTGTGAACAATCATTATGCAAGTTGTAGTAGTGAAGAAAGGGGCCACTTCATTATCCTTTCATCTTTAAGGGCTTTACTGGCTAGCCACATAGTGGAGTACTGTGATGCTCGATGGAGCATTGTCCTGCATAAAAATTATGATTATATGGTCAAAACTAAAACTTGCCTAATAATTGTGCACACAGTGTAGCTCCACTATCTGCAAACTTTTCATGAAACATGCACCTCCAGCTAAAGCAAAATGCCTGAATGTTTTGAGTATTATGTGTTTTGATATTGGTTCTATATTCAACATAAATGAAGACTAAATGTAGCCTGGGGTTTTATAATAAAACATTTTGGAGAATGCAACCTTCAGAGGTAGAACAGCAAAAGTGTTGGATAGGAAAGGAATTTTCTTCACCATTTCCCATGATGTCTCAGACTTTTGTGACATTTCTGACAATAACAACATGGAACAAGTTGCTAAGTGTAACTTCCACTTAGCTCAACTGAAAGTACTTACACTTAGCCTTCTCCTCATCGCGGCCTCTGGTCAGCAGCACAAGCCCCACTATCAGGTTGTTAAAGTGCAGTCCTTTAGAGGAGCCTCCAAACGAGCTGTAGATTACCTGAAACAGACAGGAATAGAAAGGCTGAAGATATTCAGAAAATAATACAAGGAGAACTGATGAGCTGAAAACTGTTGTTGACAACACAAAAATGTTTTAGTCACAAAACTAAAAAGGAAGAACTCTGTTCAAATATGTAAACTTCTTCATTCTCTCTGTTCTTAGGTCCTGCTCTGCATCCAGAAAGCCTTTTCATCTCCTCTGGAATTTGGAGTCAAAATTCAAGATTTATCTGAGATTTTGAGATGCTAATCAGCTGCTCCTAATTGTAAAAACAAATCATTGTTGCCACGGTTACACATCTTAACTGAAAGTAAAACAGAGCAAAACTCATTCCAGTTGAACACCCTCTAACACCAGATAAATAACTGTCCAAACATGCAACGCCTCAACCAAACACATGAGCAAAAGTCTAAATAAAATGGGCAAATCAGCTCCAATGTAGCAGAAGCTCCAACATGCCACCACCATGCGTGGCAAAATTCTAGATCTGAAACTGATTATTTGTCATTGTAATAATGAGTAGCTTGTCCTTAGAAACTACATGTAGTTTATATTTGGACAAAGATAGGAAACAATGAAGAAAGTCCCTCACACTGATGAGCACAAAACCTGATGAGCGTGACGAAGGTCTGAGAAACTTTGTCTATTAAAAATTTGCAGGTTTAACAGTTTAAGTATTCCCCTTTTTCTGGTTGTGGGGTTTGGCCTTTTCTTTTTCCTACAGATTTGTTCTATATACAGATATGCAAAAAAAAAAAGCAACAATCAGCATCTGGACCGTTATACTAAGGATGTTTTCACAGCTGATAGTTCAGTAGATTTGGTTTGATTGGGAACCAAAGTGGCAACATTTGCTACAATTTCAGCCACTGCAGTTCTCTTTCACAAATCAACCAATCTCTTTGAAAAACTTGTTACCCCTCCTCGCCTCGCCTGTGGTGGCGTTGCACCAAGAATCACTCAAGGAAACAACAAAAAAAAAACACTGAATGAGACACTGTGCACAACTTAACTCTTTATGAAATGTAAACAAGCATTGAGTGGTGTCAGATTTTAGCGGCTGGACCATTTCTCCACTCATGCGTTTGTTTTGCTCTATGGTCCACTTCCTGCTTTTGGAGTACATTCATTCATCTGTTAAAAATGTAGGAACTAATTGCTTTACATTACAAAAACCATGAAACAAAATCAGGTTTTAAAGATGAAAGCAGGGAGAAGAAATACTACCAGTCACCAGCTTAAAAAAAAAGTTTACATAAAAGTTGAGTTTTCAACTATTTATTACAACAGGACATAAAGATACAGAGATCCCAAACGGTGCAGCGTTTGCAAAGCATGCTAACTGACTTGGAGGAGGTGACTGTGCAGTCAGTGTGCTAATGAAGCATGTCCTTGTCAGTAGGTCACACACTGTCTAACTTATGGTTTGAAAAAAAGGAAGTCAATGTGTGTCACACTTTGCTAACTTTTAAATCCACCATCACTTTTTCCCCTCTGTTATCTTCTGATGGTTCTACTGAATATAAATATACTAAACAGACAGACTACATGGTAAACACGTGTAGTGATGACTCATGTTATGTCACAACCAGCAAGGAGGGATTTACCAGATATTTTCCCTCTGAACCCTGAAGATGAATAATTGCAGTAGAGGTAAAGAATCATTCTGAGTACATATAATGTACACTGACATATGAATTCACAGCAACCTGCTGAGGTCACAGTGAAACAACTGAAACCTGTGTCTCTGTGTCTCCTGTGACGAAACAACCTTGTTCAAGTTTGTAACAGAGTAAAATGAGATTGCAGGGGAATCCCACCAAGCCTACAAACCGTCTGTTCGTCATGGAAAGTACAGGCTGGAGCATGTTTACCAAAATACCAGCAGTGACAACAGACAAGCTCATTTTTATACATCAATGTAGCAGGATGACATATCACTGATGTTAACTGTTCATACTCAACAAGCAGACATCACAGCTATATGACAGTGTGCATTCAAACACTGAATGACACAGAATAAGGCAATACCATGCTACATTATAACATGCCGAGTCAAACAGGAGTTTATTACATGCAACATTCAAGGAAGTTCAGGTTTATGGTGTAAACTGAACAGATCAATAGAAAACAAAGTTTAAGTGTTGATCTTGACTGCAGGTAAAGTCTAAAGTCTGATCTGTTCTTGTTATGTCAGTGATGACTATATGTAAAAATATTATCTTTTTTGTAACTCGCCACAGAATCCCCATATTATCTATGGAAACCCCTCGGCACACAGTTAATAACACATGGCTCCAGGTCTGTCCCTTTGCCCGCTGCTTTAGGTAGATCACCTTCACAAGCATCAATCATCAGCAGTGTTTTTTAATGGCAACATCACAAATTATGTCACTGTTTAATAACAAGATTTTATTTTATTTTTTAAATATTTTATAAAATAACTTTTTCATACTTCATAACATTTTCTCTTTTACGTATTTTTCTTTTACTAGCTAAAGTAGCTGATACAGTTCAGGTCAATTTCTGATTGAATTACTCGATTACTAAACTAATCATTTACAACAGCCCTAGATATCACAGAATTGCAGCATTAAGAACAGCAGTTCCACAGATGATGCTTACATATGCATTGTCTTCTCATCGCTGCATATTAGCAGATAGCAGATAAACACCTGCAGCTACCATAGAATCAATCAATCATAATTGTCTTCACTGCATGAAGACAATTATGCAAAAGGCTTTTATTCAGTTGTGTAAAAGGGGTTAAGTCTGTGAATCTGATAATAATTCACACACTTCAAAAAGGAACTCTGGATAAATCTTCAAATGATTCAAGACGGTAACACTTTATTTGAAGGGGTGTGCATAAGACTGACATGACACTGACATAAACATGACATGAACATGAACATTTATGAATGTTTATGACAGATGTCATGAAGTGTCATTCGGTAAATAATAACACTTTTAATGCAAAGTTGCTAAAAGTTGCATTAAAAGTCCATTAAAAGTGCCAACTTTACATGATTTTGTAAATTATAATTTAATGTAAAGTTGGCATTTTTAATGGACTTTCAATGCAATTTTTAGAGCAACTTTGCATTAAAAGTGTCATTATTTACCGAATGACACTTCATGACAACAGTCATAAACATTCATAAAGACTTCTTTATGTTCATGACAGATGTTATGTCATGTTTATGACAGTGTCATGTCAGTCTTATGCACACCCCTTCAAATAAAGTGTTACCTTAAAGACTAACTTTCTGACAGATCAAACTCTTTTCCTTGAACTGTAAAGATATGGCACATCTGCAGGCATGATTGAAGACACCAGCTGAAACCTTGCTTCTGGAGAGATGTCACTGAACTAACTGCTGCCATGGTGACACAGAGGCAGCAGCAGCACAAGGTGGGAAGGGGAAGTGGGGGGGGAAGAAGTACTGAAGCGCTGTGTGAGAGGAGGATGACTAATACCAGCCGTGCTGAAACGCACTGAAGACGCTGAGAGAGTTGACTGTACGCTCAGGAAGGGAGCCACGTTGTATTATTATCTAAAACTACTGGGTCACCATTATGCAGCTCTGAATGGAACACCTGCTTCTGATTGGTTCCCCTGTGGAAAGAGTTCACCGTCATAAACAGGTGTGACAGAAGGAGGTTGGATCACAGCAGGTCGCACCAAGCACACGTCACACTCCTGAACCCAACTTGATGTTCACCTGTACATCTACAGCAGTTACATCTACACCAGTTTACATCTATAGAAGGTGTTCAGTTTAGCAGAAAGAGGCTGCTCTTTCATTTGCTCCCTGAAAATATCTATAAAAAGTTCTGTTGTTTTTGGAATGAGAAAACTCTTATATAATGACTTAAGGGAAGACATGATGAGGCCCTCTGTGTGGTAGCTTATCAGGTTTTAGCATGTTTCCACCAGTGGTCCCCAACCTTTTAATTACCGCGGACCAGTCGAGACTTGGAAATTTTGCTGCAGCCCGGGGAAGGGGAGGTGAAACGTCAGATAAGGCTTCTGCATGTTGGTGTTCCCGCTAAATCCTGAATATGCCCAATTTGGGTTGTCTTGGTCCTTTTATCGCAGCCTGTGGGGTTTTCCCTGACTGGGAACGAGAATACAACCTGCTGAATGTGACAGGTAGCCAATCAGAAAGCGCGGTGACGTAAGAACAGAGGGGAATCCCAAACAGCTGACATATCGCGCAACTGAGAGTCCGGTGGATATCGGAGATGATATGTGGAAATGTTTATTATTATATGTAAAGGTCATTATTATATATGTTTATTATGTTTATTCAGTTAAAAATGTTAACTATGAAAAAACATAGTCACCTCCAAATCATAGTGCAGCAAAGAGCGGCTGCTCCCGCTGTCTTTTATCCACCGCCTTTTCTTTATGTTACGTCTTTTATCTTTTAAAATGACTCCACAAACTGTCACTATTGCTTCTACATCGTCATCTGTGTTTGGTTATTCTAAATTCCCGTATGCTATGTTGGGGGTTTTACTGGATTATCTTCTGGAATCGCGATGTTTGTGACTGGAATCGGTTCGTGTTGCTCCTGCCTTGTGGCTGAACAGGAACCGATCGAACCTGTTGTACTTTTATCAGCTCTGTGATCACAGAGGTTTGGAGAATCGGCCGACAATTCTTAAATCTTGCCGTCTAAACCAGACTTAAGACTCACAAGCTCTACTCATCTCCTCTCGACCACTGCCCAAACGCCCTGACTGGTCGCTATGGTAACGTTTACATATCCCTTCAAAATAAGATACAGATGCGCCACAAAAACGAGCATTTTACTTTCGTGAAAATTTTAACTCACGATGACTAACGGGAGCCCTGAGCTTGTTTCTCTGCAACGAGACGGTCCCATCTGGGAGTGATTGGAGACAATGACACCCGAAGTGTTGCTTATATCCACAGCCTGCTGGGTCTCTACGTGGTGAAGCAGTTTGAAGCTTCATTGCTTCATTAGCAGCTGGTCGCCACATGTTACGCAGGCTTGTAATGTGGGACTCACCTACCAGTCTGGGATAAATCCATCCTCCTGTCTCTCCTCTGGGCCTTTTCCCCTTTGCAAAGTAATTTTCCAAAGACATCTGATCCGTTTCTTAAGCATTTTGCTGCCTGTTGGATCAGTGCTGGCGCACAAGTAACCGAGAAAATCCGGTTAAAGGATTTTCAAAATAATAGATCCTCCAAACTCAAATAATACATAAAACGGAAATAATTAACTATTTCTTGCACGGCCCGGTACCAATTGGTCCACGGACCGGTACCGGTCCGCAGCCCGGGGGTTGGGGACCACTGCCGTAGACCATTCTAACTAACTTTTGCTATGAGCTCCAAGCCTTTGGGTTGAAAGGCCTTCATGCCATCACCCTAATCTTAAATCTGAGTCTCAGTCAGATTTAAGTCAGGACTCTGACTTGGACCACTTCAAGAACCTTCATGTAGAACCTTAAAGGAGAACTGAACAGTGTTTTTAAGCTAACAAAAGGTGAAAGAAAATAATTAAATATGCTTGTTAAATAAAATATACAAAATTTTAAACTCAGAAAATTTAAGGAAAAAAAAAAACACTGAGCTGTTTTTGGCATTTTCCATGA
Source organism: Poecilia latipinna (assembly GCF_001443285.1). NCBI lineage: Eukaryota > Metazoa > Chordata > Actinopteri > Cyprinodontiformes > Poeciliidae > Poecilia > Poecilia latipinna. The sequence goes on along the minus strand of NW_015113480.1, from coordinate 141,419 downwards.
CACTCCCCCTCAATCTGTGACGAACATTGTGCTGCCAGGGATTAACAATATTCAGCATATTACTGGGTGAATATGAGTGCAACATGGTTCAGTGTGTTGCAATCAATGGTTCGAAGCAGCCAGAAAATGTTTCTGGAGTTTAATTTTTTCAGCTACCCTAAAGATAAAAAATATCATCAGATTTGAATAAGTAAGCACAGATGGGGAAATTACTATAAACTTCTAAACAGACAGGGTTTCCCTCCTACCAGGCTATATGTCACTTGTTTATTTTAGGGTTTTTTATACACTAGTAACAGTGAAAGCAAAGGCAGGTTTATAGTTGATGCGTTGAACTGGGCACAGAGCTGGACAAATCACTCAGCCTGCACCCCTGCACATTTCCTTTTTGTAAGTCTTTATATTTGTACTATATTTGTATAAGTACTATCAACAATATCTTTCAATAACATAATTTTACCTAGTCATATTTTAAATTTCCAGTCAACCTTTAACATATTTTAAAACAAAAACACAAGGGGCTGCTGGATAACTGTCCCTACCACTAGGCTTAGAAAGTTTTCTGGGGGAAACCTGAAAGAGTTTGAGTTCACCACTCCAATAAAAGCATAATTTATTTGGGCCTCTCTCCTCACTTCTACTAACTCTTCATTTCAGCTACATAACATAAATTGTGACATTACTGTGGCTTACCTCTGCAACTTTCGGGGGAACTCCATCTCCTAGCACTTCTCTGTAGAAGCACTGCTGGGTCATGTAACACGACAGACCACTGGTTCTCTTGAAGGCATCCTTCAGCCGCTTCAGTTCCACATCAGTAACTGCAGTCACAAAGGGAAAGACACAATTAGACTTAGGGGGATCCAACTCTTTGTGGTGTTGCGGTCTTGTTTAGCCAAGCAATGTATCATAATAATGACTTTGATCTTTGTCATAATGCCGCCTTGATTTAGTATGCTGTAGGGAGAAATTTCATCAGCTAAAGTGATCAAGATCTCTGTCTCTCTCTCAAAAGAACATGAGTCCATCCTTTAGAAAACAAAAAAGTTGCATATTTAGAAATTACTTTTTTTTCTTTGTTTTTAAACTTAGAGTATATATTTATATTTTTGAAAAAAGTGTCACGTTGCCTTTGCAGCTCTAAATGGGTTTTATTTAGTTGGATTGCTGGTAAAAACAGCTCTTTGGATTGGAACAGCTGCAGAGCCCTGGGTTAGATGCTATTTAGCAACTGCAGCACAGTGAGCCAATTAACGTTACCTGCCATAAAAACTAAAGTCTGGCTTTAATTACTGACTCCCCAGAAAGTGACAAGAATGCATTTCATCAACTTCATAGACACACACACACACACCCACACACACACACACACACACACTCCCCCCCGATTGGAACTACTAAATATGTTCATCATCTGTGAAGGAGACTATGTAACTTTTGCAAAAAAAACATATGATCCCTGGGATCCTGCTGTCATGTGAAATACACCATTTGGTCAGACACAATCAATCAGAGCCAGGGAGTTGTTGCTGTCAATCATCTCATGTATTCGCTGCTCACACTTTTCTCTTGCTCTCTGCTCTGCTACAGCTGGTTCACAACAACCAGCTGTAGCGGTGGCGATGCTAAGGCCAGCTAGCATAGCCACCGATGACAGTGGATGAACAGACACTACATTCATACAAATCCACAAATTCAACAAAGTGTTAGGAAGACTCCTCAGAGTTCGATCCACACAAATATGACAAAATCATGCAGTTACTGTTTATTAGTCAGCTGCACATCCACAGTTAAAGTCTCACATTCCAACATCCCAGCAGGGTTCTATAGGACTGGGATCTGGTGGAAGCTGTTGCAGTACAGTGGACTCTGATATGTAAAACAAAGCAACTTAGGGTTATTTGAGCTTTATGACATGATGCATTATTCTGCAGGAATTTGCCATCTACATTTGAATATGATGTAGTACTAAAGTAATGAAGACATTACACAACAATACTCAGGTAAGTTGTCCCAGTTTAGCAACACCCAGTTGGAACTAAGCATCCCATAACTCCTTCACTTATGCTTAATTGCCTTTATTTATGCTTATTTGTATGCAGGATTAACAGATAGGTTCTCCTAAAGCTGTAATGAATAGAGAAGACTAACAATTTCCTAAAACAAAATCAAACTGCACAAAAAGCATCAGTAATGGTCAAATTTGCATGAATAAAATTTATTTTTATTTAAATGCATCAACTGCATTCAGCTCAATCTTACATTCAGACAAGTTTTATTACCTCAAGCAGCTTTGCTTTCTGATTGGCCCCATGTGTTTCATTAAATCATCCTCTAAAGAATCAGATGTCATTAATGGAACTGCACAGACAATAACCAGCTCTTAATGATATCTAATGCTGCATTAGATGGTAGATTCTAACTGTACATGAGAAATATTATTGGTGTATTCCTTCAGTTCCTCTGGAACCAGTTGGTGAAAAAAACTAATATTCAGTTCAGTATATTATGAAAGTACATGAAAAATAAGAAGGCAAAATACATAAAGATACAAACTTCGTTAATGCAAATAAGCCTGAAAACAAATATCACTGTGGACTTCCTTGATGTTTCAGTTTAACCTCTTTGTAATATTCAGTCTATGATGTTTAAAAAATAAGCAGCAACCCTAAGTGTGACATTTAGTGTAGCAAACATATCCCAAAGCTGCTGAGCTCCAAAACCCTCAAAGGTGAACTGAACTGCCCCTGAACAGCAGACATTCCCCCACACCCCATCCGCACGCACGCACGCACGCATGCACGCACACAGCTACAGTATAAGCCAGAGATTCCTGAAAAACAATAAAAGTGACCCAATAAGCAGCTGTTCTTGGGGCAGGATGCTGCTGAGCTGCTTCTGGTCCTCCATTAGCCCTGAGTGGGCAGCAGAAGCCACTCGGCTTCAGGGTAGAAGTGATTAGGAACAAAGTGCTGAATCACAGGCTTTGGTAACACAGCAGGCACCTCATAATCAAACCAGATCTGCACTTCTCAGCACAACAGAAGAGGAAAGCACCTTTGTGTCTTATGTAAGCCAGCAGCTCAAAGTATTCCAGAGTATCCTGAAACAGACTTGCTAGTGCTTTTATTACAATTACAAACAGATTTACCTTAAAATAACTTCATATGTATGTTATTTTAGTATTTGATGTTTGGTGGATACTTTAAAGCAATTAGAATAATTTATGAGAAATACTTCTAGATTTTTTTTTTTCGACAAACTTTTTTTTTGAGCATGAACAATCACCAATTTATGCTGAATAATAGCTATACTATACTAACTCAAGCCATGTAAATGTGATTTCAATCAGCAGCACATTGACAGACTGGATGTGCAGCACAATTTTCAACATAAGATAATAATCTTGTAAAGCTATTCATTATTTAGCAGTAACAAGTTTGAAATTTTAGTGTTGTGACAACCGAAGTACAGCTGCATTCAAATGAGACAACACTTCTGCAACAATCTTTTCTGGATGTTTAACCAAAGTAGTTAAACCTAAGCAGCATTTCAGAACAAACTGCTATTGACTATCAAATATGGTGGTAGAGGGATGATAATCTGCGTTTGTTCTGCGACCTTTCATAGTCATTATAATTTGAAGTATACTGATAGTGATGGTTGTCTAAATGAAACATGTCTCTTTATTGTGTACTGATGTGCACTAATTTGAATTATGGCCAATATTTCCTTTCACCAACAATAATTCTGAGCAATAAAAATCTGATGTGGGGTTTCTCAAGGTTTCATCCTTCATCCATTTTTTTAAAATTTAATATCTATTACTGCATGTAACAACTGGTTGGAAGAGTCACTACATCTCCCATGATATTTATGTTGATGACACAGAAGTTTATATTTCTGTCACCAAATAACCATAGTCACTGAGGAAGTATGTCCACAATATCAGTAAGCTGAAGGGCTAGAATTTCCTCAAGCTTAATGCAGATAAAATAGAAGTTGTTCTTTTGGCAGAAGTTGTTCTTTTAAACAGAAGGTGAAAGATCAGAACTCAACCAAACTTACTTGTACTAAAAACCACGCCAGGAAGTAAGGCATTGTGGTGCTAAGATTAACTAATTTTCATCAATCTGTGGACACATATGCTGAAGTGATCAGAGCAGCTGTGAAAATGTGCAGTTTTATGGATTAAATCCAGCAGTCTCACACAAATCAACAACAGTTTTCACAAGGTTAGATAATCACAATGGTTTGTTTAATGGTTAAGTTTACAGTACATCTGGAAAGTATTCATAATCCAAGTCTACCACTGCCTACCTGACCTCTGACCTGACCCCTTGTTCCTAACCTTCACTAATACATACTCTGTGCTCAGGTCCATCTGTGATGTTGAGGTTAATGGGTATCATTCTCTTCTGTTTACAGTCAGATGCAAAACACACTCAGTTCCTGCAGTTATCATCAGTCTTTTGAATAGAGCTCAGGTATCCTGGCACAAGCTATAACAATAGTCACTTGCCAACCACAAATAAGCTCAAAACGAAGAAGAATTCATATCCAGCTGTCTTATATTAGACACCTAGTTCTTATAGTGACAGTGCTAAAAGTGTTGCTCACCATGGCAGGACAGGTGATCTAACTAATTAAACTTTTCCAAATTGATATTGAATTGGAAAAATTAATTACAATGCATGGATAAATCAATATTTTGACTGACACAATGTTCCGTAGACGTAGGGTAAGTTATGGGTCCAGTTTTCAGTTTTCATTTCTCCACAGTAGAAGTTCTGATTCAGAGACGCACAACTATCCAAATTAACATTACTACAAGTGCCCTGTTTCCATTCACCTTCCTCAAAGTATGCACACTTTCACAGCAGGTTGTGTGTGTCAGACCCACCAACTAAATCATCACAGCAACAGAGCAGCAGCGGACGCAGGCTCCTGCTGGGACTATTAAACAAGCATGGCTGCTTCCAGTGAGGCTGCAGACACTTGCAGAGGCATCAAGGTATCAAGAACATGATGCAAAAAGCTGAGCTGTGTGACCATTAAGTCCTGCGGAACTGCCAACAGACAGAAACATACATGCTGTGCCTTTCCTGGAAAGCTCATTTCATCTGGGGCCATTAACCTGGAGGATTTGGAAGAAGATATTTTACTTTTAATTTAATCCACTAAATTTCACTCCATTCTATAGATCTTCAGAATGTTCTCCTAACAGCCTGTATTTAAGATCGGCTGTGCTTCCTGCTGTGCATTAGCCGGCCTCCCAAGTCCCCTCATTTAGAACAATCACAACTAGACTGGTTATGACTGTTCTAACAACTAGAATTATTAAACTGTTAGTATCCTGGCACAGGATACTGTTACTAATTCAACTGTTAGTTTAAGTAGTTTGATTGGAGCTTGAGCGTCTCCAGCTGGTAACAGAACAATAGTTCTTGGTAGTGGGCTCTAACAAAATATGTATCTTTTAACAAGTAATTTGATAAAGCATTTGATGACTAAACAATCTGTGTGTCATGATCTATTTATGATTTATTAAAAACAGTCAGAGATTTTCCTCTTAGAGATAAGTATAGGGAGGGCTGATTTAAGGATGATAGGACTTTAAAAAGGTTTGTTTGGGGTTCACTCCTATTTGGGCCGCTGCCACTTGAAAGGGCCCATCCTAACGATATGGGAGGTTTTTCCCTTCTGGGCTACTTCCAAGAGGCTCAACAGGGTCTAGTTAACAGACCCCTGCTTTGGATGCTGAACATGGATACTTTTATTTAAACTCAGGAAAGATAAAGTTCAAATAGCGATGCTACAGGAATCCCATCTAGATGACTCTGAACATGCCAAACTAAACAAGATAGGGTTTAAGTCTGTCTATTTTTCTTCCCACGGCTCCGGAAAACGAAGAGGGGTTGCGATTTTAATATCGAGCTCCTTGTACTATGAATATGTTGCAGAACATAAGGATAGGGAAGGCCGCTATATTTTAATTACAGGGATAATAAATGGCATCCTGATAAGTCTATGCCCCACCTGGTAGCGACTGGTCATATTACAAGAAAATACTTGAACTAGCAGCTACAAAAAGTCAGGGTGTAATGATTTGTGCTGGCAAATTTAATATTAGGTTAAACCCAAATCAGGACTCATCAAACGGGAAAACAAACTCAAGAAATATCAGTTAAAGAATGAAAAATATGATGGACAAACTGGGATTAGTGGATATATGGAGGGATAAGAACCCAACCAGTTGTGACTACACACATTATTCCTCTTCTTTTAATGCATACTCACGAATAGATTATTTCTTTAAGATGTACATAGATTAGAAAGTTGCAAGATTGGATCTAGTCCAATTTCTGATCACAGCCCAATCTATATGTCCCTTCATCTGGGTGATAAAAGCAGATCCACGCTCTGGAGGTTGAATAAAAACCTATTAAATGGTACAATCTTTAAGGAGAATATGAAAATTGAAATCAAACAATATCTAGAAGAAAACAATAATAAAGAGGTGGGTCCAGCAATACTTTGGGATGCTCTAAAGGCAGAAGTCAGGGGAAAAATAATAGCCTTTTTCGCCAACAAAAAGAAAATTAGACAACAAAAACAAACTCAATTGGAAGTGGAACTAAAAAAAACTTCAGAAAGAACATTCCAAAACCTTCAAAAGGGCAACAAGAAATAAAATTGAGATAGTGAAAAAAAGAACTGAATAACTGAAGTGAAATACAAAAGAAACTTCTCTTTACTAAACAGAAATACTACAAAGCAGGGGGGAAAGCCCTGAAGCTCATAACATTTAAACTACGAAAACAACAAGCTGAAAGAACCATTTACAAAATACAGAACATACATACAAATAGGGTTGAAACAAACCTATAAAAGATCCATAAATGCTTTAGAGATTTTTTCCAAACCTTATACTCCCAACAAAAAATGAAAAATGAACAGCAAATGGATACATTCCTTTCCCAACTCTCTCTGCCCAACATTACAGACGAGCAAAACGAACAGTTAATATCAAAGATAACTGAAGCAGAACTAAGGTCAGTGATTAGAAAGTTGAAAGGAGGAAAATATCCAGGAACGGATGGGTTTACCTCCGAGTGGTATAGAGAAATGCATGATCAGTTAGTCCCTGTTTTATTAAGAGTTTTCAACAATGTACTGGAAAAGAAAATAATCCCTCCCTCATGGAGAGACACAATTATTTCGCTAATTTCTAAGGAGGGAAAGGATAAATTGGAATGCGGAAACTACCACCCAATAAGTGTGCTAAATATTGATTATAAATTATTTACTGCCATAATCGCACAGAGATTGGAAAACATCTTGCCAGTGATAATTCATAAGGATCAAACAGGCTTCATCAGACAGAGACAGACACAGGACAGCATCAGAAAAACCTTGCATATTTTAAATCATGTAGTTCAACAAAGTATAGAGACCGTTGTACTGAGTCTGGATGTGGAGAAGGCTTTTGACTCCGTCAGATGGGCCTTCCTTTACAAAGTTATGTCCAGGTTTGGGTTCCACCAGACCATAATAGATGTAATTGCAGCTTTATACAATAAACCATCGGCTAGGATAAAAATTAACATTGACCTATCTGATCCCTTTACTTTGGAAAGGGATACATGGCAGGGATGCTGTGTTTCGCCACTCCTCTCCGCCCTCTTCATAGAGCCTTTAAGTCAGTGGATAAGTCAGAGGACAGACATAGCTGGAGTTCACATGGTGTCTGGGGAACAAAAGCTGTCATTGTTTGCGGATGATTTGTTGCTAACCATAGCAAACCCAGCCCAAACTCTACCTGTACTTATGGAGGCGATCGAGGAATATGGTTCACTCTCGGGCTACAAGATAAACATTACCAAGACTCAGGTCTTAACGATAAACTATAACCCACAGAACTATATTAAGAGCCTGTACAATTGGAGCTAGGAAGCAGAATCCATTAAATACTTAGGGGTCACATTGCCAAAGGATTTCTCCAGGATTTTTGATGTCAACTATGGGCCCCTAATCTCAAACCTGAAATCAGACATACAGAGATGGAACTTGATCCCTTTCTCAAATTTATACTCCAGAGTGGAGTCGGTCGGAATGAACATTCTCCCACGTTTCCTATATTTATTTCTATGTTTACCTATCCAGATATCAGAAAGATGTTTCACAGAGTGGGAAAGATTAATATCTCAGTATATTTGGCAGAGGAAAAAACCAAGGGTGAAGTATAGAATGTTGCAGTTAAAGAAAGAGAAAGGCGGATTGGGTCTTCCCAATCTACGGGTTTATTACCTTGCAGCTCAGTTAAGACCGGTGTTCTGTCTATGCTCTCCATCTTACGATGCAAAGTGGAAAGATGGCTCAACAGTGGAAGGAATACCTTTAATATCAGTATTAATGGACAAGGATTTACAAGAGAGGCTGAATATACCAAACAATAGTCAATGTTACACACAATGTTGGATTCTTGGAGAAACGTGGTTGAAATTTGTGGATTGAGGAGCCAGATAAAGATACTCAGATGGTGTGCCTTTGACTCTGCATTTAAACCGAACAAGATTGATGGAAGATTTAGAGGATGGATCCAAAAAGGATTAACCTCTTAATATACTTTTACCCATAAGGGGGTGTTTCAGAGTTTTGAGGAACTTCAGAGATCTAACGGGTTGGAGAGGGACGACTTCTTCAGATACTTACAGGTTAGGTCCTATTTCAATCAAAATATATGTGTCAATTGGGAATCAGCTAAACCAGGACTTGTTAATGTGTTTTTGTCCTTGTTGAAGTCAGGTTCAAGCAAGAAACTTGTTTCTGTACTTTACAATGGTATTCTATTCTCTAAATAAAGTGACACAAACTACATAAGAAACAAGTGGGTAAAAGAAGGAAATTAATCCATCTCAACTGAAGTCTGGGAACAGATCAACAGATTGCACTGGATGACCTCGAGCTCCAATTGAACAGTGTTTTTCCACTGCTGGAAAAACACTGTTCGATATTTTGTGACTCCAGTTCAGAAAAAAACATTGGGGCAGTGGGGACATGTGTTGGAGACTCTGTGGAACAAACGGGGCAAATCAAAATCACATCTTCTGGAGTTGTCCGGTGATTAAAGCTTTTTGGGAGCAACTGTGTTCCCACCTAAACAACATCTTTTCTGAATGAATCTCATGTAAATATGAATCCCTATACTTAGGAAACATCTCATTTGATAGCTGGACTCTGGAAGATAAAAAACTGCTGTTAATGCTTCTGGCAGCAAGTAAAAAGACAATCACTAGAAAGTGGTTAAAGCCTGAAGCACCTACAGTAGAGGACTGGTTCAATATTGTACAAGACATTTACATTCTGGAGAGGTTATCCTTTTCTGTTTGAGGTCGAAGGGAATCATTCTTCAAGATCTGGTCTAAATGGACAAACTATGTTAAATCAGTAATCCATTTGGACTAAATATGCCTATCACATGCAAATATTGTTGTGCTGTGTATTGTACCCTGGTTCGGGCTTATGGTAAATCTATGCTCTGGAATGTGCTTTTTCCCTTTTATATGCAAGATCAGATCAGACCCCTCCCACCCCTCGCTCACTCTTCTGTTATGGATGTTTTGTTATTACACAAAAACCCTGGATTGACTTATGTTATTCCTTCTCATACTTCCGCTGTGGTGGAAGCTGAAATGTACAATGTAATTGTAACTTGCCTTTCCAAATAAAAAATTAAAATAAAAAATAAATAAATAAAAAACAGTCATAGGATCTGTAAGCTTAAAAAGAAGAGCCATCCTGTTCTAAATAAAATACATTTATTTTTGTTGTAGGAAGTATAAGTACCAACTTGTTAACTTGGTACTCGATATCGGCCTAAACTGAATTTGGCCTGGAAGAAACTTGTATAGACATGTTGTCTGTTATTGATTACATGTGGAAATTTTTCACATACACACAAGCCTGGAGGGCAAAAAGATTATTCTTTTACTTGCCATCCATAGCTGTGCTGCCATAGTGGAACAATTCTGTTAGGCTATATTACTGATGCTGCAGGTTTTATTCTACTAACTATTACACTAAATCAAGATACCAACTGCACAACAAATAAGTTTACACTGACTAAATCAAATATGTTACCATACTCTTAAACCTCAATCATACATGATATCATGTAGTATTTGAATAACTCAAGTGTGGCTCTTTAGGTTACATTAAGCCAGCGATAACTGATGCCATTGTAGATTACAGGTTTACAGGACATCTTTGATCCAAACTGCAAAAGGTTGAATAAGAAACAGAATACATCAGATTCACACCCTTGTGCATTAAAAACAAATATAATTGTTTTATTTGTTTTTAATAAACAAATAAAAATGCAAGTCTCCTCTTTTAGCCAGTGCTGGGATTATATTTGTTGCTTTTTACACGATGAACTTGAAGTGAGCATAGCTTGTCCACAAATCGTCAAATATAGGTAAGAGATAGAAAGGTGTGTGCTGTGCTTTCACAACTAAAACTTTTGGTAGAAATGTAGAAAAAAGAAACTGCAAGGTAAGAGTTTGGTGACTGCTGTGTGTCTCTGTGTTCAGACAGAAAAGCAGTTCAGCTTTAACATTCACAGGAAGTCTTTGTGGGATGATATGTTGATACTATTTTCCTCTCTTTATGTCAGTGCTTCTCAATTCCGGTCCTCAGGCCCCCCTGCCCTGCATGTTTTAGGTTCTTCCCTTCTACCACACACCTGAATTGTATCTCTGGGTGATTAACAGGCTTCTGCAGTACTTGATGGCCATGCAATCATTTGAAACAGCTGTTCTGGAATAGAGGCACATCTAAAACATGCAGAGAGGGGGGTCTGAGGACTGGAATTGAGAAGCACTGCCTTATGTCAAGCATAAAGACAACTCATGAATTTATATAAATTCATGTTATTTTAATAGGTAAAGAGATTTTTGTTTTGCACCAAAGTTTTGTTGTAACTAATATATATGTGTGTGTGTGTGTGTGTGTGTGTGTGTGTGTGTGTGTATGTGTGAAACCCAGCTAATATCTAATATCTGCTTGATCATTACCCGGTGTAACTCTAAGGAGAAAAAGGGAAAAGGTAGTATTGCTATGCGTAATAAAAACTCCCAAAAACCTTCTAGATAGTATTATACCGTGAAAATCATGTGATTCAATCAGAATCACGTCAGTTTTACATTACCTGGAATATTCTGACTCCAGCAGCCAGTTTGAAAATATACCACCTGATATAACAATTTGCTTTGCAAATCAAAACAATCCACGCAGCTCCCTGCCCAAGTTCCCCAGCAAAAACTCTACTGAAAGTATATGTAGCAACAGTAGGCAAATCCACATCCCCGACCCAAAGAGCACAAGGTAAAAATGCAAAGCAGTGGTTTATCAAGTAGGCTATTAAAAGCCCACTGACATGTCTGACAGAATGTAACAGTAAGGCTAAATTCTTACTGCTAAGAATGTATCACCATACCTCACTGTATGGTGATCGACCACCAAGGATCAAATATTACGTCAAAGTGTTACTGGAAAAACTGCAATCTAGAAACACACATTAGCTCCATTCTCCTTGATCAGACCAGTGGACTTTTTTAACCAGAATGACTGAGATTTACATGTGCATACTCGAAAGACATGCTCCAAGACATGTAGAATTAAAATTAACAAGGGTATGTTCTATATGTTGCAACAGATCAGAACCCTATAACCTAAAGAGGATCATAGCAATAAGCTAACAAGATGAGTCAACACCTCTAACAGTGACATACAGTTCTGTCTTCTTAACATCATCAACTGTTATCATGTTTACAGTCAGCAGCTGCTGCTGTAAGGAAGGAAGGTTTTCTTCTCCATGAGGCACTTCAGAGCAGCCAGTTAATTTAACCATTAACTGGCTGTTACTTGACATGGAGATATGTAGCTTCCTGGTACTGCCGCAAGCCAGTAAATCTCGACTTCCTGTCAGCTCTTTTTCACTCTTTCATTTCTTTATTCATGACACCTTAAACGACATCAGATTATAACCATTTATTGATTAACTAGAGTGAAAACAGAGCAGACTGACTTACTCAGAACACTTGACATCAAATTTTTTTTTAAATTATAACAATGATTGTTAAAATAAATGTACAAAAAAGCAACAATCAGATTGAATTCTGTTGGCACCTCTATATGACACAGGTATCCTTTGTTATTTTTATAAAAATAAAATTTATATAGGCAGCTATGCTTTCCAGAAACTATTTTACAAGCTGCAGAAACAATGTTTCAGTCAAATATTTTAAATCATAATAATTACACAATCAACAAATTACTCACTAGTAGAACTGACATTTGTGAAAAATGCTGGGATGGACCTGCTGTTTCCTTTGATGGAGCCGTCTCACTCACATTCACATACTGCTGAGTCGTTCTCGCTTTATTCATGCTAGTTAAAAGCAATAGTGTGCATAAATAACAACGGCCATGTCATCACAGTTAAAGTTGTTTAGAAATAAGCTTCAATAGTCAATGCCTAATGCTATGCTAATTAGCCATGTGCTCATTATGCTATGATGGGCATGTGGCTGACAGATATGTGCATGGAGTACAACAGTGACACTCATGCAATGCTTTGTATCTTATTAATGAGTTTAGTAACTAGCTCCAGTACAGGCAGCATACGCCATCTACTGTATGCTGATTATATGATGGTGCTAGAAACAGAATTTATCTATAAACCATCAGAACATTTGGCCATCCATTTCTTTTAATGGATCAATATGCCTTCAAACCATTCTTCTCCCTGCTGCTTTCCTTGACTGCAACCTGAATATGGACAAGTTGTGGTCAGTTTGGTGTTCCATAAACTAGACTCTCATTTTCTTTACATTAAACACATCTGCAAGAAACATTTCAGCAAAGCTCTGCATGTTTTTTTGGCTCTGCTGAAAACAACTCTTTCTCTAAAGAGCTATTTTGAATGTGGCCATATTTGTTATCCGACAACCATAAATGGCACTGTAGGATACATGCTGACATACTGAAAGGGGTTCAGGGTTTGCCCCAGAATACTTGCTAAGCCTGATTGTAGAGGCACTAGGGAACTCACTCTAATGTTAGCAAATTTAATTTTCCTTTGGGATCAATAAAGTATTTTTGAATTTGATTTGAATTCAGCCGCCCAGTGTGTTTTTTTAGTTTAAAGTTGACAGAAAATTTGAAAATATAACTAGGTAATTATGTGTTATTGTAAGATATTAACAATACAAAAAACACCAACTATAAAGTCTTCAAAAAAGGTAAACATAAGAAAAATATAATTAAAATAAAAACAAACTTTTTGACTTGTGACTTTATTCGCTGAAGTTGATAGTGCATAGCCTGGTAAAGGCAGACAGTGGTTATGGCATTCTGGTGAATAAAAAAATAAACCTGACCTTAGTCTCCCTATGCGTTTACATACTGACAATGTTGCCATTGTTCATAATTTAACAGATGGAAGCATAAACAATGATTAGCTTGGTGGGGTTAAGTCTGATGGCCCGCCAGACTTATAGTACACTGTGGGAAACCCTTGGAGGGGTGAGATTGGTCATGTGATATTTGCTTGGTCAGGGGACAGTAATAGTGATGGAAACATCAGAAGAAAAAGTTGTTCAAACATGCAACAATTGGAACAAAGAAATTGTGACCAAAGTATAGAAAAAGAACAAATCAGAACTAATGTAACAGAGCTGCTTTAAAATGTTGCCACCATGACCAATGCAAATCTAAAATAGTGATAAATAATGTATCTAAGTATTTATGAGTAAATCTGGAGCCAGTAGCTTGTGCCAATAGCAGGATCAACTTTGCCCCTTACAACAGACAAATTCATCTATGTTATTCCAATAGATCTGTCATTGTGATCAACTCAGATCAGTGAACTTTGAGTACTCTCTTAGTTACATGTGCAGCCTTGACCTTTAAACTTCTTTTCGAAATGAACTTTGTCACGTATGTTAGACTAGCGTATTACTAATCAAATAGGAAAGTTTCTTCCCTTTCTGAGTGAATGTTTTATCACCCTGTTACCTAATACTCTGGGAAAAGGAAGTGGACTTTCACCGCTGACACACTGCATACACACTGTGCTCAACTACTGTAGTGACAAATTACACTGTCACTACAGTAGGGAACATTTAATGCTGTACTCTGATCAGCAATTTAAAACTAATTTACACATAGGATTAGCTGTTACATGGACAAAGAAGAGAGTGCAACACTCAAAGAAAGATGGGCCATCATTCTGACTCCTTCTGAAAACCATTTCCCTTAAGGGTCTGTCAGGAAAACCCATCAAAAAGTGAGCAATCGGCTCTGCAGTAACCAACTTGAATCAATTAGGTCTAGATAATCTTGGAAAGTCAACATTTTCAAAAGGATTCTTGATAACCAACCACTGCTATGCCTACAGAGTGCACCTTTGAGATAACTGAACCAGCCATTGCTGCGGCCAAGCCTGCTGTGGGAATTAGGAATGCTGCCATGTGACTGGTCAGATAAGGCTGGGCTGGGTGGCTGGACACTTCCACAGCCTGTGAGTGTTTGATGAACAACTTGAGTCTTCCTGTGTGTAGTTGTAGGTGATATGCAGAGCAGGAATGACTTTGAGATGAAGGCATCCCTAAACAAGAACACAAGGATATTGAAAAGATGGAGGTAAATTCAGCTCAATTCAGCTCAGAAAAGGTGTAAACTATAAAATCAATCCCAGAGCTCCCCCATACTTTCTCTCAGGGTCTACAGGGTAGAAACTCAAATATAAGACACAGTTCTGAACACATATATGCAGCAATGCAACTCCGGCATGGACTCCATACTGTAGCAGGGTTCTAACATTAAGCAAGACATTTTGGCATGTTTTATATCGTAGACCAAGAGAAATTGTATAATATTTAAGAACAAAAAGTGATCTATGGTTTTCAAAACTGTTTACAAATAAAAACCTGAAAAAGTGTGATGTAAAGGTAAAATAATTGTATTTTAATATGATTCCTTTAAACAAAATCCAGTACAAAAAACAGCCGCAAGAAGTTCTCTAATTAGTCATACAGTATTGTCCAAGTTAAGCTGAAAAACAAATGTGGTTCAGAGGAAGAGTGGGAATCCCATGTATTGAGGATATTAGTCCTCACTGCAACCGTCTGAGGTTCAATCCCCATCTTTAGAACCTCTGTAATATGTCTCTCCCTCTCCCTTCTCTGTCCACCTATGTCTGCAACTAGTGCCACCAAAAAATAACTAATTAAATATGGAAATATATATTTCATATACACAATTAAAGCCCAAAGTGCAATGCAATTTCAATGTGTGCCCTGCTGCAGAATGCCTAAATGGAATATTTTGAGAAATAACCTTTCAGGTGTCATGCATTCAATCTCTAGCAAACAACATATTTAGCCAGTCTAATGGACTTCCAGTGTTTTTATGTAAGTTTTTTACAAGAAATATTTAAGTGTGATATTTGCTTGCTTAATACGCCTACATACCCTAACCCCAAACTGAATAAGATCTAACACAGCTAGCACGTGTCCATACCCAGCTTCAAATGATACAGAGGCCAAAACAGTCTGAAAGTGTCCCCCACTCTTGCAACCTAGTTGCAAGTCAGCTAACTGCTTTCACATTAAACATACAGGCTAGCGATAGTAAAGAGGTAAACGTTCCCCGGCAGCGACTAGATCAAGCGGTGAAGTTAAGTGAACCAACCCTATTGCTTCAGAGCTACGTCCCTCTGTTGAAGCTCATACTGGCTGTCAACACAGCCCTCTTCCTTAGTCCAGCTCCAACTGTAAAAACAAGGCTTTTCTTCTAGTGGAAACAACGCCACGCCAAACACTGTCCGACAACCAACCAATTTAACTTGACCTTGTTTATATGTAAATACACACGCTGCAAAAGACACCCGCAGCCCCACTGCAATATCGGAAACAACAATACATCTATTCAGGATGAAGAAAGGTCTAGCAAATATAATTTAAAACAAATGTATTCGTAAGCGGTCTGTTTTAAACCCTTTCAACTGTAGCATAACGTACAGCATTTCGTGGGCAGAATACTGCGGAAAACCCAGCAATAGCTACTGATAAACACATCATATGGCAAAAATCTAATAAGATATATATAATTTATCCCAGCCGAATAGGAGACCATATCCAAGCAGTTGCAATAAAAGAGGCGAATTCACCTTTGTCCAACTCCAAAACAGTACATTTAAGCAGTCATTTTAAAGCCATGAATTTTACCAGGTGGCCTGGTGTCTCTATTAAAGCCGTTAGCCTGAGCGCAGGCAGCTAAGCTAGCTTAGCTAAGGTGGAATTGGGTCCTGCCTTTTCGGCTTACCTCTCTTGACAGCCTCGTCATACGACAGGAATCCTATCCTCGACTCTTTAGCCCCCATGCTCCCCTCGTTTCATTGCGATCTGAGGAAAGCAGTGTTTACTTCCCGAGCGGCTCAGACAGTAACTGTTGCCTTTTCTGTTTATTGTGAAACGGGTCCCCGGCGGTGTGTCTATGTGGTGAACGGGTGAATGTTTTCAGCGACGCCTCTATGCTATGTCACATGATCTCACTCTACAGGTCAGTTGATCAACGTCTGTAAACAGGAACGAAGTGATAGACACAGACTTTAGTTTGGCCTCACTGGACCCAAAAAGTAATTTTATTTCTGATTCTCATTGGGGCAAAACAGCGTTTTTTCTCTGTGTGCACAATAACTGAGCTGTTTCCGAGAATATTTTCGAATAACTGAACAAACTATATATAACCTCAAGAGTAGTGAGAGTAGCTCCACCTAGTGGCTCGTTTGCCACATTCTCTTCACAACACAGCGGCATCTAGTGGCCATGGTATGTACTGCAATTTGAACTCCCTTGCTGAAAATGTGCTTTATAAATAAAACTACCTTTGCCTTTACCTTTACTATGTGTAAAATAGAAGCATGGCTTATTACAGGGATCGCCACAGCGGGTTATCTGCCCGCTGTAGTAAAAATTAATTCACAGACATACAGAAAACTTTTGAATTCCATCTGCTAAACTGGTGGATGTGGAAGTGTCTCAAGCAGAACATTTTTGAAACATATTGGACAATTTACTCGCATGGCCCAGATTTGTACCTATTTGACGGTATTGTGGTGACCTCTATCATTTGCATATTTAACCATTATTTTTGGTGTATCATCCCAAGATCATTACTGGCCCCTTTTAGCCTTCTTTCAAAACTTCCTGGATTCACCCCTGCTCAATAGTTTAAAGGGGACATTTAATAAACATTAATATTCAAGCATTAATACAAATTAAACCTAACTTAAGGTTAAGGACAGCAGGTCTGCTGCACCATAATAAATTTTGTTATTAATTTAAACTCTCAGAGAAGTCTCTGTTTCTTTCTGATTTTTCTCACTTTTGTTCTGTTTTTAGAAGAATTGCTCCATATCTCAAATCCACAAACCTGCCACTCTTCGCATCACAATGATGAGCACAGCATTGATTCTGTTCATGTGATTCAAACATTTATGTTACAATGTTTGTATTTGTGTGAAAGTGAGTCTTAACTTTTTCTTCAAAAAGGCGTGTTTGATTAACGGTTAATAACAATAGTTACAATTTCTTAATGTTTGACATTGGCTAGTAAAATGTTTTTACATCAGGCTACGTGGCTACTGCATTAATATATCAATGAGCTACTCTAAGCTGTAGTTGGTGATATGTTGTTTGCTGGTGAGCATGATAATTTATGTATCTAAAACAAACATTAGTTTTACATCAACTTATAAGTTATATGAAACTTCTCCAATTAAAATAATTTGAAGGCTCAGAATCAGCCCAGGACCAGTCCACATACTCAGGTGAGAAAGACTCCTGGTATAAATTATATTTTTAGTTATTGTAATTACACCTAAGAAAAATTAATTTAATCAAAGAATGTCATAAATATGTGTGTATGTATTCCATTTTAATTAGGGCTGCAGAGACTGTAGTTTTCTGGCCGATTGCCGATTACTGACCTTCCGATTTTGACTTTGGATACCAATTTTTTGTCTGAAATGTCGCCAAATGTATCAAGGAAGGAAAGTCACTGAGTTTTTAACAGTGGGTTGACTACTGTTAACTGCAAACATGCAGACATGACCTGGTGGGGCGGTTTGTCAGTCAAACCTCTCACTGCAGAACAGAAGAGGACAGAGGCTGATATTTTAAACCTTATCGGCCGATCATGACTCACCCAAAATTAAGGAAGTCAGCGCCAATATATCATATATGATAGATCCATATAGAATATATTGTAAACAACTGTCAGAAATGCAATAGGTTTATAGAAGGTGTGTCAATGATGTAATGATCTGACTGTTGACTCCAGCAAGTCTACATTATTAGCACAAACAGAGGGCCCCAAAACCAAATTTTGCTCAAGGCCCTGAGGAGGTCCTGAGCTTGGAAACGGCACAAAGTGCACCGATGTGAAA
>NW_015113480.1:114168-118811 GCF_001443285.1 Poecilia latipinna | reverse complement strand
CCTAGACTGATAACTACTGCAGACTTGTAGCACTAGCTTAAAATTTCACATCCTGCGCTGCACGTTACGCTGCTTTTGTCAGTGCTGCTTTCAGTGACCGTGGGAAATTTGTTTACCCCTAGTAACTCATTCACCTTCTGGACTTCTCCCCCTTGCAGCTTCACTGTTCCACACATCTTCCTCTGATCCACACAAGCATTGTGACTTGCCTCTACTACCTGTCACACCTCGTTCTCCAGAGTGTACATCAATTTCTCTAGACTCTCTTCCAACTCCTTCCTGCTTTCACTAAACAACATAAAGCATTATAAAAACCACATAGGTCCAGGAGAACTAAAGCTGTTCTCATTTGTTAACCTGTACATCTCTACTCCAGAAAAGGACCATGAAATTCTCCTTCACCCAGTCCCTTCTCTGCAGTAAATTAACTGAAACAGAGTGAAGAGGGAGGACACACAGCAAGGGTCCCAAGAGCAGTGACCTCAGGGTCCTCAGTAGAGGCCACTGACTAAAAGAGGACCTGTTTGTCATATTTCTTGTCCAAGAAGACAGAAGGTTAATGATTACTAATTAGAAGTTCCCAGAGAGCCTGGTAAACATAGAGTTAAAGGGGCAGTATCATGTAAAATCTGCATCATGTTATTCCCTAATCAAAAATACACCTTGAAGTGTTGCCCTGATTCTTTCATGCATGTTTAAAAAAAAATTCTTTAATTTCCATGGCAACACTTCAGCTGCTCAAAACGCCTGTTTGAGAAGTGGAGTTCCGCCTTTGAGAAGCAACTTAGCATCACAGAGCAGCCCTCTCCTGAGACTTTACTTATTTTGCAAATGAAAATATTTGAATATTTGAAATCCTGAAAGCAGAATTTGGCTAAAGATGAATAAAAGAAGAAAATGTATTGTGGCCAGTAATATACATTTTTAATGTTTTTTTTTTTCATCTAACAGTGAAGCAGTAACAGAACAACAGTGAAAACATCCTTTCATTGCATTTGGTATCCACCACCTGATCCAAAGAGCAGGTGAGACTACTGGGCTGGGGGGGTCACAGCTTTACTTTGCCTTCATCTACCATGTAGCACTGCACCAACACTACTCCCTTTATTCCTCAACATTCACAGGTAGGGAAAACCCATTGCATGAGAAGCAGGAGGTCTTGTGAACAACTGAGAGCTTCTACAATCTTTGATGAGAATTAAAGTACAGGGGCATAAGGATTGACTTGTTCCAATTAAAATATAAGGAAACTCTACATTTTTGACCCATCTGTTGCAAAGAGTGTTTATGCAGCTTCTTAACCTGTCATTCACAGGTTGTCACACGAGAGGACCCAAGTTTGGGTCCTCTCGTGAATGACAGGTTAAGCCCACAGAGATGTGTTAAAACATAAGTATCTGAAGTGAAAGGGCCTAAAAGCAGGTGGAATACTTGGAAAAAGGTGTGAAACAACATATTGCAGACAAAGCTCAAGACTTTTTTTCATTTATAAAGAAATAAAAAAACACCAACACTACAGTGTTAACTCAAGGCATTATTTTTACTCATGTTGTAGATACGGTCTAAACTTGTTGGCTTGGCCTAAATTGTACATGCCATCAGTCATTTCCCTACACAGCTACAGAGGTCTTCAATAATAACTTTGCTCTGACAGCATCAACTCATTCAGTTTGAGGATCAACTGAATCTAACATTAAGGTGGAACACAAAGGGTTTCCATAAACATCAACTGCAGGTATAGATCCCAGAACTTCCAAAATATAGTCTTCAAATTGTTGCCAGAACCTTTAAGTGACAGAAATGATGCATGACAACGTTTCACAAAGCAATAAACTTTTTTCTGTCAAAGTTTCAATATTTAACAGGGAACAAATACTTTCACTGATTTTAAGTTGAGCAATAAATAAAACAGCATTTCATGATGCCATTACACAGTTTAACCACCAGAGGGCAACAAAATGGTGAAAAATAAAAAGTTGGGTATAATGTTTGGCACAATTTTGTACAGGTCAATGCAAGCAGCTCAGATCTAGTTCACAGCCAACATGTTCTCCTGTACAATACAGTACTACTGACAGAACTAAAATTAAAAACATGAACATACTCCACTATTATAAAAACAACTCGGGTCTGGTGAGGGGCATATTTTGTAATTTGACTACAACCATATTCAATTGCTTTTATGAATATTATACACCATATTATTTTGAGCCTCTTCTGTTTCTGTGGGACACCAGCAGCTCTGCAGGACAGATGAGACTCTGGTTCGATGGTGGCTCGGTCAGTTTGAAAGAACGAAACGTGTATATTGCTGCAATGAGATGCACAACAAATTGGAGTGATAGAAAACCCAATGGACAAGCTGACAGGTTACCAATAGTCACACACTCGTGCACATCTTTGGTCCCCTTGGTTGTGCCCTTAAAGGTAGAATAGTTTATGAAGCACTTTTAAGTATGGCTCCCCCTACAGTCCGTTAACTGTAAGCTGGTTGTAAGCTGGTAGTCTTCAGTGGAGCATTTGGGCACCCAGAGATTTTGTTTGTGAACACACCTGCTCTCTCTCTTTCTCACACACACACACACATTTTGCACATGAAATAGGTTCCTCTTCTCACTTCCTTGCATGTCCTTTGTGTTTTAGAGTTCCTGACTGGGTAACAAAGCAAAAACAAATGGCTACAGGGAACAAATACATTTTAGCATACAAATTGTTGATATTTTAATGAAGCCATGTCATACTGAGCTGGGGGAGAAAAACAACTGAAAAAGAGAGACACATGAAGCCTGTTGCATGTGTAACAACATGCCTGCTGGTTTAACACATTCCACTGTAGCTTTTCTCACGCTAACAAGCACTTCAAAGCAGGAGTTTATTGATGTCCACTCAAATAAAAAAAGTTACAAGAAGCCATCAACTTAAAAGTACAATGTGTTGTATTAGTTAACTGGATGAGCGTGAAAAATAGCCAACTGTTTCCATCTGTGACGACAGATGTGATTAGAGCAAGTACTTCTTGCAGGACTCGCATACTGCCAGGTACACACTCCAAGAAACATGGTGTTGTATCAGAGAACTCCATGCCCCTCCAACTTAACCTCCCCCCCAAAAAGTCCTCTGGTTCTCAGCATGAGAAGATAAAGGCGAGTGAGCCAGGAGCATCAGCTGTGTGAAGGTTTCCTCCTCCTCCTGGAGAAATGCAGCATGATGAACAAATTAGCTTTAATGGTCGTGTCTTTTTCCTTTTTATATGACTACATGTGTGTCTGTGCGAGTACTGGCAGCTGCAGAGACAATCAAGTCAACCAACCAGCCAGTGAAGGTCACATTTACTCTACTTGACTAATTCACAGTGAGCAACAGAAGCATCACATTGGGGCTCTTGTTTGTGGTCTCACCAGACTAAAACCTGGTTTATTTTTCCTTCTCCATTTTGGAATATGTTTGGTGGGGGGGAGGAGGGCAGAAGGAAGTTAACCAAGACATGGGCGATGGGGGCCAAGACTCTGAGCCTGTAGAAACGCCTGGACCACCTCCTGGGTCTGCTGGGGGGTCGTGTTGACGTCCTCCAGAGCATCTGCTACAGCAAACTGTCGGTCCCTCAGTCGGTTCCAGTTGGACAGTACATTGTGGTATTCAAACACTTTCTCATAGTTCCCCACAGAGTTGTAGAGTTTGATCAGGCCTCTGTAGTCATACTCCAGCCCACTGTAGCCTTCTCCAAACAGCTTCTTCCCTGTGAAGAAAAGTGAAAAAAAAAAGAAAAAAAAAAAGGTTTTATGGTAGATAAGTAAAGAGTGATATAACTTTCAATATGGAACCTGCAAAAACAGGAACAAGGAGGCGATGACAAAGAAATGAACTGAAGGAAACAGATGGGATGATAAATGGTAAATGGGAAGGATAGATAGATCTAGAGTTATAGATGAAAGGATGAAGGGCTGGATGGACAAATAAATGTGGCAACAGAGATGGATGGATACATGCAATGAAAGATGGAATAAAATAATGTGAGTGACACAATAAGTCCAAAGCTTTAAATTAAAGCTAAAGATTTTACTTTGAAACCAAAGATCTCCTTGTGCACCACTTTGCACTGATTACTTCCAAGGAATCATCATTGGGATGATGAAAAACTGTTTTTCAGATACATTTTTTACAAGTTCCATGAAATTTAAACACCAGCAAGACAAATGTTTAGAAAGACTCCAGTGGAGTTAGAAGTCCTGGCAGGGTGTATGATCTGCTCACCATCCAGTGAGTTAAGCAGTTCAACAACAATTGGCATCCTCATTCCTTAAAGGGGATGTATTTTCCAGGCACATGGTGCCTTTTTATTGTTTCCATCCTCAAAGATTAGCCCGCCCTTAAGACTACTCCATTCCACTCCTTCAGACTAGCCAGGAGCAATCAGCAAGCATCTGGTGGAACTGTCACATTTGCTGAGCTCATTATAGGAGCAACTTCTCAGTGAAGTAAAAATAGTAACCATTCTGAAGGTTACTAGTTTCAGAAAGAGCAGGAGTTTTTAAAGAGAGAGATCCAATTTCAAAGCATGGAATTACAAAGTTGGAATGAATATATTAGTCGACTAATTAGTCAATTAGTCGACTAATTGGTGCAACCCCTTATATATATATATA
>NW_015113480.1:103801-108156 GCF_001443285.1 Poecilia latipinna | reverse complement strand
ATTAAAAACAAGTTTTTGTCTAAATTAAGGTGAATTCATGGTTCTTTTTTCAACATAATGTAACCGGTAGTGTACATGATTAAAAAAATAATAATTATGTGATCGGTATCGGTGATCGGCTGTGATCGGCCCTCATGGGTGATCAGAATCGGAATCGGCAGGAAAAAACCTGATTGGCACATCTCTAATATATACAGAGAGAGAGACAGAGAGACAGAGAGAGAGAGAGAGACAGAGAGAGAGACTAATCTGTGAGGCTGGACACTTGGAAACTGCAGCTCTGAAGAGGAGTTGCATCTCAAAGGTCCAATCAGGTGTTTTGCACATCTCATCTGAATGGTTGCCAATGTAGATTAAAGGGTTTCTCAAACATGCATGAAGGAATCAAAGAAACACCCCAGGTATGTTTTTGATGAGACGATAATTCATTCAACATAACGTGATGAAGCTCAAAATAGTCAATTTTCCATAAAACTGCCCCTTTAAATATTAAGGTTTCCAGACTGCATCTGTCCACCCGAGTCACTAACAAGAGCCAGTAAATATAGCCTAGACACTGGCTTGCCATTTAATAAATGTAACTTTAAAACCAGATCTTCAATTTCACTAAAATGTTTAGTAAATTCAAAATTGAAGCATTGATCAATCCTAACAAAGACAATGTTGTTCATCTGCTGGTGTTTTCATGGTACTGACCGATAGCAATAGAGCGCAGGTAGAGCCTCTCTGCGTCCTCGTACTGGTTCATGTCGTAGTTGTAGAGGGAGGCCAGGTGGCCCACAGACAGCGCCACCTCATAGTCCTCATGGCCCAGGAGCTGCTCCTTGATCTGGATAGCTTTGATGTGCATCTCTTCTGCCTCCTGTACATTTACACAAAAAACAGGCCCAGTTGATATGCAAGGAACAAGAATTTTTTCTTGGGCTTATCCATCCAGTATAACAAGAGTTGCAGAGGGAAATGAGCTCCTCGCCACAATCAGGGTTTATAAATGTGAAAGCGGTTTAACAGGTAACCTGCTAGAATCTTAAAGCTCTTTCTCCAATTCACAAATACACCACACTTAAGAGCTAACAGGGTTTTATAAAACTGTACTTAGATGCTGAAGTTAAAATGCTATTTTAAAGTGAAGTTAAACTTATTGCAATAATCACGCAATAATTCACAATATATTAAATAAAACTTGATAATTTACATTTTGACGATTTATATTTTTATATGGATATTTTTGTTCATAGACTTCATAATCCAACTCATTTATGGTTTCAGTGGTGTGTTGTTTTTATTTCATTTTTATTTATCGTCTTTGGTTGTGATGTTTTATTTTGGATATCTAAAATATTTTCCAATTCTAATCTCCTGTACAAGGTTAAAGTTTATTGATCTTTGAGAGGGAAAACTTGCATCACTGTTCAATATATTACTTGAAAATTGTCTCAAAAACATCAATTCCATCATTTATTGCAATAATTTTTGGACAATTTATTGTCCAGCAAAATTTGTCATCATGACAGGCCTACAAAAAGTCAGAAACAATATATTCAACAACCTGGCTGCAGATTGCACAGGGTGCAGGAGAGACAGTCAGTAGATAACAGGAAGGCTAAACAGAGCATAGCAGTGGTGCTGAGTTTCAATGACAGCATTTTGGAGTCCATGCTGGACCCCAAAATGCTACCAGCTTTATTAGAATCACCGTGATGGCAAGGATTCACCTTAGCTAGAATAAACACACTAACTGCTGTTTTAGTAATGGTAGCTATGCTAACCATTAAAAGATGCTTAAGCAATTTACAGTATGAACGCAATCATTTTGTCTTGTTTATGTTATAGTCAATTATTGTAATAATTGCACTCTCAGAAATTTTGTAAGATAACATCTCCACTTAAAGGAAATTAATGTTCACAGCAAAAAAATCATCTGAATGACATTTTTAAAGGGAATATTGAAATGGTCCAAATCAATACTAGCCAGGTCAAAGCTTTACACCAACCGAAATTAGCTTTAAGATTTCTGATTGGTGCATCACTCATTAGAGCACCATGTGAACCAACATAATGTTTGACCAGTGTTGTGGTCAGGCTGAGTCAGCATATCCACTCCACTCCCGCATGGCAAACTTATAAGAACTTGTGAGAGGAGTTATATGTTTATTAACAGAAATAATAGGGTTGTATAATTAAATCGAGTCTACGATATATATTGATATTTTTCCCCCTCGGAAGGTATCGATTTTTCATCCGCGAGTATCGATCCATTAAACCATAGGGGTCCATAGGCTTACATGCGTCTTTTTTACATGTCTAATGTGTGTCGGCGTAGCAGCAAGACTCCACCTCCCCCACACTCACTTTCAACTTGTGCTTAAAGAGCACATTATAAAATACACACCAGTTTTTAAATTGTGTTAATAGGCCAAGTAAAACTGGAGTTATGCTACATTAAGTAAACCATATTTTTCCAGATGTCAGAGAAATGTCAAAAAACGGCTTTTCCAGCTATGTGAAAGGGAATGAGCTTCCAAATGTAAAAATGAAACGCAACATTAGATTCCTTTGTTTTTAGAAATCTTAAATCTTCAACAAATAACAATGGGCTGTTTCTTGTTGCTAAGAAACGAAGTAAACTTTCTCAAGTTACGGTGAAAGAGAAGCGGAACAGAATAGCGGCGCGAACGGAATAGCGGCGTGAATGAAGTAGCGACAAAAGCAGTGAGATTGCAAAATTAATGCAAAGTTTGGATATTGGAGCAACTGGTGGGATCCACTTCGAAATTTGTTTTTAGCTTAGTGGTTTCTGTTCTGTATATCAAGGATTACCTGAAGAATGAACGTGCAGATGGCAGCAGCGCTCTGTTTTGAGCTGGAAGATGAAAAGGGGAAACCCACAGTTGGAATCTGTGGCACAGTGAGGATTGCCATGATGACGATGGCTGATCTTATTAGTAACTGACAAAGTATCAGAGACTGAGAGATCGAGATTGATGAGATCCTGGCAGTCTGAGAGGCAGCTACTCAGAGATCAAAGCAGGGGAATGGCAGCACTGTGCAGCAGCAAGGAGTCGATCACTACAGGGTGAGGCATAGCCACTTCCCCAGCAGCTAGTAGTAAACAGCTTACAGCCACGGCTAACTCCGGGAGCCAAGGTAGAAAAGCCTTTTTCCTATAGTCCAAAAGACTTTATTTTACCCAATCGGAGCTAGGTATTGTGTAGTTGATGCTTTTAATCAGTTTTCAGTTAATTAAATTAAATCCAACTGAAAACTGATTAAATTCAAGTCTATGGAACACAAAATGTCATCAAAATCACTCTGTCCCTCTAAAATCTTTCAGAAAATCATAAAAGTGTATTGAAGCGTAACGATCGCCGAATATCGTGATATATATAGTATCGAATCATGAGATTATTGTATCACTATACCCCTAAGAAATAACAAAAGTTATCTATTTAAATCCAGGTTAATCAGAGACCATGTCAACCACCTACCTTAAACTTCCTCATGGACTGGTAGAGCCGTCCTAGGTTGCCGTAGTGTTTGGCTGTCTGAACATTAAACTCCCCAAAAGCCTTTTTTGCCAGCTGCAGTGAAGACAGGTGAAGGTCGTGAGCTTCCTGTAAGAGGCGCTCTTCTGTTTCTTTATTGTGGCAGTCGATGGCAATTTCTTCCAGAATTAGAGCTGTTGGAAACATCAAGTGAAGCGTTAATATCAAAAGTGGTAAACACTTCTTTCTCTATGTGAACAGAGTAGTGCTGTTTGGATAAACCTGGTAAGGGTAGAGGACCAGGGGGGCCAGGTTCAGTCCTGTAGAGTGAATTCCTGCAACATTTATATGCATTTCTTCTCCAAGTCCCGAATCATGTGAACTGCTCATTACCAAACCTCTGCACAGTTGAACTCAGCCATTTTATTCAGCGATTGTAGGACACGATATTTTTTAAAGTCGACTACAACCTGATAAAAGTTGAGTCGACTCGACGTCACAACAACGTAAGCAAAAATACATCACGACAACTTAGAGGTTTTATTATATATGTGCACAGCAAATAGTTAAAAAAAACAACAAAAAAACAACATTCCTGCAATAAGTTTGTTATGCAGAAATAAAAGAAAAAGAAGCAGGGGTGTGCTGTGGTGGTGCAGGGGTTAAGCACAACCCACATATGGAGGCCTTAGTCCTCGGCACGGCTGTCGCAGGTTCGATTCCGGCCTGCCGACTTTTGCGACATGTCTTCACCTTCTCTCATTACCCCCTTTCCTGCCAATTAACTATCAAATAAAGGCCACTACAGCCAATAAAACCTTTTAAAAAAAAAAAAAAAAAAAAAAAAAAAAAAAACATTTATCCCCAACT
>NW_015113480.1:99092-100764 GCF_001443285.1 Poecilia latipinna | reverse complement strand
AAATAACAATAAAAAAAAGGCCACCAAGCCCAAAAAAACATTTTAAAAAAAAAAAAAAAAAAAAAAAAAAAGCAGATCATTATCCCCTACTTCTTCATCAGCAGCAGACCAGAGGTGGTCCAAAAAGTTGCACAAAGTTGGATTAAAATTTCTTAATTTTTTAACACCGGCTGATACTGATGATCGGGTTTTGCTCATCTTGGATAGCTCCACATAAAGGAGTGAAATTATTACATTGACCAAAATTGTGCTTTTGGATTATTATGAACGGATCCTGTTTTATTCGTTACATTTGTCGCAGCCACCTGCTGCTCCTCTGCCCTAATGCGGTGCAGGACGCTCCGCTGAGTCAGCAGTGACTCTGATTTTGCTGGATGAACCAACATGCAGACAGCGGCAGAAGTGGCCTCTATCAGATCCTCAGAATGGAGCTTGAACTTTGTTTCAAGATGATGTCAAACAGTATTTCTATAAGCTGCCAGGTTAAAAGCTTCAATGTGCAAGGCGACGCTCATCATTTGGATGGATGAAAAGCCTGACTTTATGCTATATTACCGCACTTCATTCGGGTCGTTTTCTCCCCCCGGCCCCTTTTTTTTTTTAAAGATTTAGGTTTTTTTGCAGTAGTTGCCTTTATTTGACAGTAATCCGAAATGTGGGGGACAAAAAGAGAGGTTGGTCAAGGGAACCAAGGATGGGGAGTCAAACTCCAGACTACTGCAGTCTACAGCCTCTATATGCGAGGTGCCTGCACTAACCACGGCCCACTCAAAGCCCCATTCCAGTAGCCTTTGCTGGAGTTTGCAGAACCCAATTGGTAAATTATTTACATTTTTATACAATTTGAACTGTCTGACAAATTTGGCTAGTTTATCTTCTGTCATTTTGTTGGAAAAATCTGTTTCGTCAAGTGACTGCAGCTAGCCACATAAAAAGTCATTGCAGAGTAAAGAATCAAGTTGACTCGTTGGCTAGTTGGTGCAACCCCTAATTTTATTCAGGTTTGTTACAGCAGAGATGCATCTAAAAGCAGCAGGATAGCAGCTGTCTGAGTTCTGGACCTGACGCGTCCCTCACACAGTAGGCAGCAGCCCAGCTGATCCAACAAAACTCGCTTTACCTTTGACTCTCTTGGAAGATGCCAGCAGAAGATGGTCCTCCGGCAGGATATGAGTTATAATGTCTATGGCACGTTCCGCATGGAAACTGGGGGAAAAACAAAGCATCTGATCCAAATGTGTCACACGACTCAGATGCTAGAAAGTGTTTAAACTGGGATAAACACTTCCAAGAATAGACATGTAAAAACAAAAAGTTGTTTACAGGCTGGCAAGAAGCAGCTGTGAGTCAGAGGGACAGAGGTCACAACGGAGCAGAGTCCAGAGCCCAACACGGACACCTTCCTCTGCTCCATGATCTGTCCTCTAATCTATGAAACCAGTTACAAACCTGTTAAGCGAATCCAGGATTACTGACTTTGGATGTATTTTTATGTGAAACTAGCTAAATTAGAATAAATGGAGAAATCACAATGATGAAGCCACAGGAAGCCAAGAAAAATATACTGCAAATGTGTCTGCTATTCAATATCACAGTGTTTCTCAACCTTTTTCGGGCCAGCGCCCCCCTAGCCTTTATGCAGGTCCCTCACCGCCCCCCACCAAAGAATTTG
>NW_015113480.1:65032-94469 GCF_001443285.1 Poecilia latipinna | reverse complement strand
TGACATAATTCACATCTGGTTTGTCGTTCCGTTTTATGTCCCGCTTCTCCTGTTTCAGAGTTTTGCGTAATGTGCGATTGGTTTTGTTTTTCTTTTTTAACCTCTAAGGTGCAGGGAGGTCGGGAAACGTATCGATGGGGAAAAGGCAGACGGACATAAACCGTTTAAAACAACGGAAACAATTTCGGTATTCTGATTATTGAAATTTAAAAGTGCTGTGGTTCCGTTGTTCTATCACATCCGTTTCATACCGGACCACTTACAGCACCGGTGTTAATGCTATAAAATGAACGCTCTCTATCGTGGTATCACCATGGAGGGATTTCTTTATTTAAATGGGTTCATTTTTCAGAGGGATACAAAGTGAGGGTATCGTGATTTTAGAAATTACATGTTTATAAGAGCGATTTTCTGTTGTCCTTCCATGGAAGCGTGCAGCTTTCAAACAGAAATAAAACACTTTATAAGATAAGTTGCTGCTTTGACATGATCACAGAACTGCCAAAACATATGTACAAAAATACCAGACAAAGTGAATCACAGCAACATCATCAGCCGGTGAAACACTGAACTGATGCGGTGAAGCTACTAGTAGCAGGAGCGAAGCTGCGCCAAGAAGCTATAAACACTGAATAGAAGAAGGAGAGCTGCCATCGATACAGTTGCAGCCAAGCATGTTTTAATTTTACACAATACAGTTCTAGGAAGTTGCTCAAAGTCTAAACTGGTATTGTTGTGCATATAAGGTATAAAGTTTACCTTCGACCAAACGCCCCCCAAAGGAATCCCAGCACCCCCCTTTTGTAAAAATTTCCGCCAGCGCCCCCTGCCGTCCTCTGAACGTCCACTGGGGGGCGGTACCGCCCACGTTGAGAACCGCTACAATATCACAACTATAGTTCCAGAGCAATTAATTATTTAATATAATGTTAATATTGTCATCATCTCTCTCTCAATAAACAGTTAATCTACCTTCATAGGGTGTTTTCACACCTGATAGTCCAGGAAACTTGGTTCGATTAGAGATTAAAACTGCAATATTTGTTCCATTTTCAGCTGCTGCAGTTCTCTTCCACACCAAACTGTGTGGAACCAACCAAACCATTTGAAAAGCCTGTTCACCTCATCTGTGATGGAGCTGCAGCAACAACTGAAGGAAACGACATGAAAATATCTGAAAACAATGAGTGCAACTTCCTCCTTTTCAAAATATAAACAAAAATGGAGTGGATTCACTCCATTTTTGGAGTGATGCCACTAGTGTGAATGTAACACACTTTACATTCACTCTAAGCACTTTCGGTGTGAATGCCCCTGAAGTGCTTAGACCATTTCCAAAAGCAGTAGAGAACTAAATGGAAGTATTAAAAAAATGCAAAATATAAATTTTATAATAACAATTATTAATTTTATTTTTAATGCCCATTATGTCTCAAATTGAAATCTCAAAGATCACATTCACACGCAGATGATGGAAAGCTACTGCCTTGTAGCTACAGCTGCACTGGGTCAGTCTGTCAGGGGTCAGGCTGCAATTTTGCACCATCAACCATCCTGACCAACACCAGTAGGAAAGGTGGTAGAAGTGTATTACCCAGGAACACAAATGGTGAAGGCGGGCGGACCAGGAATCAAACTAGCAATCCACCGATTGCAGGGTGAAGTTCTACTGCCGTTGCCAACATGAATTTTGCATGACAAGTCTTTAAAAGTGCATTTTATGTTAGTTTTAGTTTAAAAAAGAAGCTTTATAAACAAAAACTGTAATTAGCTTTTTCTTCATTTTGCAAGTTGATGGTCAAAAACCAAAATATTTTGGTGGAATTTTAAGTGGAAGTGATGCAATAAGTAATAACATTTTAGGTCACAATTCATTTTGATTATATGAACTTGAAAAAGAAATAATGGGGAGCATTGGGCTATGTTAGATTTAAATGTATCAAATAAAAGTTCAAAGTTAACCTATATTAGCCAAGGAATCAGGAAATGTAATTCCCAGATATCCAATACCTGACCTATGAAAACTAAAGTCTCCAGCCTTAAACAAAGTTCTGTCAGAGGCAGTGCTTCAGATTTTGACCAGTTAACTTTATATCCCTATATATTGGAAACGGTTTTTAAAAAGGCAGGGAGGGTCTTCAGGTCATGAAACCAAGACCAGGGAATCGTCCACATAAAGTATCAGCTTAAGATTCGCATTATTGATTCAGACACCAGAAATCTGGGTCCCTGCATAATTTTGCGGATTTTCGCTCTAGTTCCAAAATCAGACCAGAAAGCAGTGGGCAGTCCTACCTAGTCCATGATTTTGATTCTTTGATGAGTTGTTAATGAGATCAAAGTATACGTTCAATCTCACAACGCGTTATAAATCTATATAACTTTTTGTCCACTTTCTCCCTGTACCCTCTATTAATCCTAGTAGCCTGAATCTGTATGACATTTTCAAACTACCCTCATTAGAGTCAGATTAAGAGCACAGACTCTGAAAACGTGACTCATCATCTTGTGGTTTGTCTAAAGGAAGCATGGGCAGAACAGAATCAGATGGCATGGAAATTCTTACTATTTATTGTACTCACAGAGCATTGTCGAATTTCCCAGAACTATACTGGTGGACATATGAGGAGTAAGCCAAGTCTTCATGGGCTGAGGCAACGTGGATGTTCTTCCCTCCGAACACAGACTGTCGGATGTCCAGGGCGGTCTACAACAAGCGCATGCAAAAAGTTCGCTCAGACAAAGTCAGTCAACAGCAAAAAGTTGGTAGCCAGGAACCCTGAACATCATGCTTACCTGGTAAATAGCAACCGATTGGCATATGTTGTCCACATTTAACAAGTAAAATCCATAATCTAGCAGTGTGTCAGAGTACTTGGGATGCTTGTGTCCAAAATGTTCTCTGGGAGGTAGTACACAGAGCATCAAAATGCATGATAAAGATTTGAGTTTTACTCATCTGCACTTGCTTGTTAAACACAGCAGGTTACCTTGCTAGAAACACTGCATGTTTGATCAGCTGCTCTGCTTTCCTGAACTCCCTCTTCACCACACAAGCCTGGAGCAGAGAGACGAAACAAAATGTATTCTTAAGTAACACCATGGTAATGGCACAATAATGCAACTTTGAGAATGTCAGTTAATACTTAAATTCTAATGAACATTTAACACTGAAACTGGAAGACATTTTAAATATCCAACAAAGATAAACAAAACAACAGAAACAACAAAGTGAATTATAAAATCTCTGTAAACAAAATTGTTCTTCAAAAAATGTTCTTGATGGAAAAAGAGAAAAATAATAAATCATGAAAATTATTGAGCTTGTTTTAATTAATCATGCAATTAACTCATTTATTGCTTACTGCAACAGGCCTATTCAGGTCTGGATTTTGATTAGGTTATTCCAGTGTATAAATATGCTTTACTCTAAACCAGTGTTTCTCAAACTTTTTCAGGCCGAGAACCTCTTAACCCATTTAACAGTCACAGACCACCAAACCTGAAATTGCCCAGCGATAACATCTTAATATATGTTGCAACCTGAAATGAAAACTACGACAAAGACGTGAACAGGTCTACTTGGACATTTTGAGTTATTTACAGATTCCGAAAGTGTCTAAGTTTTCCAATGATGTCAAACACATGGAAATAAAAAAAGAAGTGTTCATTACAACTTATTCAATTGTAATGAACAACTGAAGCTGGCTGGTCTATTACATAAATGCAAAAATTGGTATTAGTATACTGACAAAATGCATAGAAGTTTGATGGGTACAATGACCTACTGTATGGAACTGTGTTTGTCAGCCAAACTGGGGTTTACCTTGGATGCTTGTCGGAGAACATCTATGACTACTTTGACAGGCAGCCCTGGAGTAATTTCCTTCATAGCTTCTATACACCACCTGTATGCCTAGAAGATAACCAAGAAATAAAAAAAATGAGTTACAGAATTTTCAGCACAAACACAGACAGTGCCATAAGCTGTTAAACATTTTACCTCATCGTAGTGACTTTTGGCGAAGAGCAAGGCACAGAGCTCGCCGTACAGAGCTGCCTTGTTGGCCTGGTGGCCATGTTTGGCTAGTTTATCCATGTAAGACTGAGCAAGCTTGAATGTCTCCTCCCCAAGGTGGTACTTGCAGTTGCCGTTGCGGACATGAAGCAACCTTAAGTGAGAGGAGGAAGCTTCAACAACAATCAAGTCTTTCTAGTTCTGTCCTCATTAGCTGCTGCGTGGTCCATAAAAGGACCACACAGAGACATGTATGGTAAATGGTATTCAACATTCGTTAAATACCAAAAAGACTTAACATTGAAGGAGCTTGTGTGAATAGTAAGAGAGAGTGGGGATCTCTGGCAACAGCCCTTCTTGATTTTAATTGACTTTGGAAGTATTTTGTTTGATACAATTTCTGCTGTTTAATTATTATATAGTACTTTAACCCATTTGATAAAGTTACTTTCACAACCCAACCTTTTCAGTATGTTAAAAAGATAAAGCCATTCAACCCCATCAAAACCCTTTTTCGCGCCCAATGAATGAAGAGCTGAATCATTAGCGTTCTTTTTGAGCCAAACAATATTCAGTACTCTTCTAATATTGTGATATCCTTGCCTCCCAACAATAAACCCTCTCATACCTATTTATTATGTCTGATTGTATTACTTGCAACCATTTTACCAATAGTTTGCAGATAATTTTGAGATTGACGCTGAGTAAATTGACAGATCTCAGGTTTTCACACTTATTAGAGGGTTTACCCGGCTCTGGCAGTAGAATGATTAGAGCCTGATTCAGGGAGGGAAGCAGGATGCCTTTTCTGAATGACTAGAAACATGTCAAGAAGAGGTAAATTATTTTATCCTGTATGTATGATATTATAGCCTGGTATCATATATACAGTTTTGAATTTCTGGTAAGCAGGTCCTACTTGCTTACCAGATGTCATTCCATCAATTCCCTATGCCAATTCCTCCTTATTTCTATTTTTAAATCAACTCTACCATGATCTGAGATAACAGGGATATGTAGCCCCTTCAAAAACTTATCTAATTCCATTTGGTCAAAATTTCCTTGGGTATCATATAATTTCTGTTAATAATCTTTTTTTTTTTAAAAACCCATTAATATCCCTGGGATCCATTAAAGTTTTATCCTGTGTTACAATTGATGTGACAGATGTTGCTTCAAGCTGTTTGATATGCCAAGCTAAAAGTTTTCCAGTTTTATTCCCTTGTTAATAAAAAGATTGTTTTATTCAGTCTCAAGAGACTGGATGCAGCTCTGAAACTGGACTGTTTATCTTATCCTGCTGTTAGGAGCAGCAGTTTTTTTTTTCCAATTGTCATTTGTTTGAAAAATCCTCTCCTGAGTGGTCTTTATTTTATTTTCTACATACAGCCAATTAATTTTGGCATTCTTTGATTTATTTCCTGTATAGCTAATAATATGTCCTCTAATAAATGCTTTAACAGTATCCCATCTAATCCATGCTATTGTTTGATTAGTATACAACTGAAATAACTCATCAATTTGTAACCCAGTATATTTAACAAATTCCTCATCCTACAGCCATTTATGCTGAAAACACCATCCACAAGGGTCCCTGGTTAGATTCTCATCACTGTAGCCAAGACAAGACAGTGCCTGATCTCAGATCACTATGCTACCATACATACAGCGCTGAAAGTGAGAGGAATAAGTCCTGAAAGAACTCGGAGTCATTGTGTTAAGACCATAGAAATTCACCAGGTTCATGTTTTCTAATAATAAAGAGCCCTGAACCATCTCCCTCCTGCATTTGTACACCTCCCATTATCACATGTAACCAATCTACAACCACAGAGTCTAACCACTCTATAACCAAAAAAAAAGTTTTTACTACTGATGCTGTTCGCTATATAGAAAACAGAAATTTAACTTTCCATGCTACATGTTTCCACAAGGGTTTGAACATATTAATGTGCACACAGACTGAGATGTGTGTGCATCATCTTGGCATACCTAAGCAGAACTAAAAGTGTTCATAGTAAATTACTGTTTCAATATCACCAGTACAAATCAATAAAGGCACCATCAAAGTTATACAACATTACAGGAGAATCACAAATTACTCATTTAAGAAACCAATTCTGCTTTCAGCCCATTGTCATCTCCTAATCTGTTTTCTTCTGGATCTTCTTTACAAACTCATGTGTTACCACCGGGGTTTTTAAAATTAAGTTTGGTCACCAGTAGCTGTGAGTTGTGCCACAAGTCAAGCCGTGGCGCAATACAAGTTTGCGCAGCTCCGTGCGTATCAGGTCAAACTGCTTCCGAAGCTGGTGCAGACCAGCCGTGGTATCTGAGTAGAACCATACTTGTTGATTCTGGTAGCGAATGTCTGTCTTAGCCCTTGATGCTACGGCAGTAAGCTGTTTATCCTTGTGACTGAGGAATCTCAGTATTAAAGTATGAAGCGCTGCTCTTTCCATGACCACTGCTCAGATGTCCAGGGTCTCCAGCAGCCACTTCTCCAGGAACTCACTCAACCTACCGGGCTCCCTCCGGTAGGTTGACCAGCCTCAGATTGCCTCCAGATCTATAACTTTATCCTCCAAGTCTTTCTTCTTGGACTCTAGCATATCTACTGTATCTCATCGTGTTTCTATCTCACACTCAGCATCAGCAATGTAAGCGTCGATTTCTGCTATTTGATGGATACACTCATTTATCTCTTTTGTCAAACTGTTGATGGACCCCATAACTTCGTCAAATCTAGAGGAGAAATTCTTTTGGATAGAATTAACAATAGACAGTATTTCCTCCACTTCACTACTTTGAGACTTTGGGTTCTCCTCTCTGTCTGTGACAGCCATTAGAGCTGAGCAGAAAGCATTAGCTTTCTGCATTTCACCTAGAAGATGCTCATCTGTCAGCATATGCTGTTTTGCTTTCTTACTTGCATTTTATGGCACTTTTGCTGCTTTAGGTGTTATTCCGCGATCTCTAGCAATTTAATTTGTTTTGAAAGGAAGGAATTTTAGAAAAATTTGTTGACACGGATAGCAGAGTGGTAGAACCACATCCCCTCACATAACCAATCTAACCTATCCAAAGGTCTTTAGTTTTGATCATGAGTTTGGATTTCCAGGCTTATAAGAAAATTACACTAAAATGGGTCACAACAAGCCATCTGTCCGTTTTACAAGGTATTTGTGGGATTGTTGCAGCCTTGCCTCTTACCTCCAGACACTTTCACAACCTTTCCCTGAACATGTGCTAAAGACACCTCATATAAGGACTTTATGAAGAGCAATATTACAAGTGACAACAACCTAAACCACAACCCATAATAAGAAACCAACAAAGCATTCAGGATGAGAGGTGGAACATCTTCAAGAAAAGAAGTAATCCACATCCATCCATGAAAGCACTCAGGATCATCTGACAAAGAGAGCTGCCACAGAGAGATGCTAGATGACATCAATAGTCAGCAACATAAAATAGAGACATCCAAATGTCCGAAGTTTTTCTGGTCTGACAATGTAAATAAAATCTACAGATAACTGTAAGGGAAACTCAATTAAAACAACTGTAGATGAACAAGCTGTTGTAAGACTCACCTGACGCAGCATTCCACAGCTCTGTAACAGTGGAGCACCTCACTGTGGAGAGTGCACAGCTGCAGGCACGACAGAAACACTTTCTCTGCATCGCCATACCAGCCAGCATCTGACAAAAAGCCACCTGCAAACAAAGAGGAAACATTACATCCAATCATTCTGCACAATCATTCTAGACATTCTTGTTTCATTCATCAATCCTTGACATTAATAGCAGTGCCATAGGACATGTGATGTACACAGACTCCCAGAATCTAAGCGCCATGTTCCATCCAAACCCTCTCAGTGTGTCAGTGTGGAAACTTTACCCAGTACAAAGCCAAACTGGATGGCCTTCTCTTTGACATGGGCATCAGACTCTGCAATGTATGAGCAACGACGGCTGAATGAGTTTGCTAGAACTGAAGCCACTTTCACACCGTGGTCCATGAGGGCCTGGAAGCAGTGGTGCAGGAGGTGTCTGCCATGGGGACAAAAAGGAAGGTTACCACCTCACTACAGGCACCGATCAGGGCTTCCATGGCTGAAAAGTTGTCCAAAGCTTAAAACATTTGTTGTTTTATATTGGAACACTGATTCTTGCTGGAATACATTCTTCATGTAAGCAGCGCCATACAGCTATTTACAATGTACAGGTAAATTGAAAATTATAATTAACAGAAGTTAAGGTTTTATAACATCCATCTGTGTGTAATTAATCCATATTGTGATCTGGGTCTGCTCTACAATGACAAAATCTATGCCTGAGTCACAGTAGACTTAACCATTCATTAACAGGGCTTCATGAAACACCATTAAAATGTGAGAAGTGAGCAGACAGAAACAGAAGCAGCTAGGAGAAGAGCAGAGTGATAAGAGGGAAGGGCTGATGGTGAGGCTCTCACCGTTTGTCTGAGGCACGGAGCACTTTAGCGAACACCTCCAGCTCACAGAACTCTCCTCCCAGCTGGCAGAGTCTTCCCTGCTGGTACAACTGAAACAGAAACATGGGGATGCATAGTGCATTATGATCACAATTCACATGAACTTGGGATGAACCTGATAAAAAAACATGTGGAGAACAACATGGTGGACACTAGGCTACAGTACATCATGAGTTTTTTTGGGCGTGTTTTAATGATTCTTTGGACAATGTTGTCTGCTGTTCATGAGTTGAAACAATACAGAGTTTGCTGATGTCTAGTCTGTCATCAGAATGCAGTGAGGTGGAACTAGTTGAATACTCCATAGTGAAGCCTTCACAGTGCACCAGCAGCCACTGGGTGAGCTCACACACACAGTTCATTTGGCTTCTGCTTTAAAGTTAAGAGATATGATTTTGTAAATTAAAAAGCAGTCTTCTCAAAATTCTAAATGATCATATAAATGTTGTGTTGGTCCATCTGTAAAGTCCCATTCACCCCCTTTGGCAATTTATACTGCCATTTCAAACGTACATGGAGTCTTTGTGCTCCTTCATATTTCCACATATTCCTGGAACAAACCATTTCTAACAAAAGGAAGGCATCACATATCAGTTTCACTTCTTTTAAGTATTTTGGAATTCTAGAACTAACTAAAAAGGCTCAAATCTCAGAACGTGACTTAATTAGGGCCGAAACAAATGGAATAATTGTGATGAATCAATTATTTAAATAATTGTAAACTAACTTAGTAATTGGTTAATTGTTAACCGAAGAAACAGACTCGCAAAAGGCCATTTTTGAACAACACACTCAGCACAGTAATTAAGCCAAAACTGTACAATGTTGTTCTGATTTTACTTGACCTAACTGCTGCCTTTGATACAGTAGACCACAACATTTTAATATCGCGATTACACCATGTTGTAGGTATTGGTGGCACCGTTCTTAAATGGTTCCAGAGTTACCTGGTTACAGAACATTTTCAGTGAATATTAGTGACTCTGAATCATCTGCTGCTTCAATGCCATATGGTGTCCCGCAGGGCTCAATTCTGGGCCCACTGCTTTTCTCTCTGTATTTACTGCCTCTGGGTTTAATCCTCAGGAAACATGGGATTTAATTTCATTGCTATGCTGACGATTGCCAGATTTATTTGCCCCTGAAGCAGAAGGATGTCCATTCCATCAAACATCTCCTGGCATGTCTAGGTGATTTTAAAGCTTGGTTGGCCTTGAGCTTTTTAAATTTTAATGAAAAGAAAACAGAGGTGATGGTGTTTGGACCCAGTGGCTCCTGTGAGTCCTCCTCTGTTGACCTGGGACCCTTGGAGGTTTATTTTAAACCTGTTATTACAGATCTTGGTTTTAAGGTGGACAGTGATTTCAAATTGGACAGCCAAATCAGAGCCGTGGTTAAGTCCAGTTTTTATCATTTAAGGCGATTGGCGTCAGTGAAATCTTTTCTTTCCAGGCAGCATTTTGAAACAGTGATCCACGCTTTTATTTCGACTCGACTGGATTACTGTAACTCACTATCTGGGAGTCAGTCAGTCGCTGCTCTCAGGTCTGCAGCTGGTTCAGAATGCTCCTGCAAGACTTTTGACAGGAACTCGAAAGAGAGAGCATGTGACCCCTGTCCTGGCCTCACTTCACTGGCTGCCTGTATATTTTAGGATTCATTTTAAAATTCTTATGTTTGTTTTTAAATCACTACATAATCTTGCCCCAGCTTACCTCTCTGAGCTTCTTCACCCCTATATACTATATTGGTCTCTCAGGTCCGCAGATCAGCTGCTCTTGGAGGTACCGAGATCAAGAAGGAAGCTCATAGGGGACAGGGCTTTCTCTATCATGGGCCCCAAGTTATGGAACGACTTGCCTTTACAAGTTAGAGAGGCCCCTTCACTGTCCACTTTTAAAGCTCGTTTTAAAACCCATCTATTTTACTTGGCTTTCAACTCCAGCGGGATCTAGTTTTAAATTGTATTGGTTGGTTTGTTTTTAAACTGTAAGAGTTTTTATTTTTTATGTTTATTTATTTATTTATTTTAATTGCTATGTTGTGTTTTAATGTACAGCACTTTGTATCAGCTGTGGTTGTTTTAAAGTGCTTTAAGTGCTTTACCATACCAAATAAAGTTGGTATGGTATACATTTTAGATTTAATATGATAAACCTTTGTCTGTAAATAGATCTTGCTGTTACAGCTGAATTTCTTAAGACCTTTTCTATTTCTATTTAATTTCTGTTCTATTGAGAGCTCCTCAAGAGGCAGTTTTAGCTTCACCTGGTGAAGTTTAATTGTGTTGCTGTTTTTTTAACAAAAGTTTGATTCATATTCTGTTAAAAAAAATCTCCTACTAAGCACCTTTTGCTCTGTAAATATTAATCGGTTAATAAAAAAAAATAGATCAACAGATCATCTCCTACACTGTATTGATTTATTTATTTTATTTAAGTTAAGCAGAAAGAGCTGAGATGCTTTTCACATGTTGTTAGGATTTATTTAGCTGTAGATGCATTGTTTGCTACACATGACCAAATGTTCACTATTATTTTATGAAAACTTGTTCAGAAATATAACCAGTTCTATCTCCTAAAAATCCCCAATAAGTCTATATTAGCACCTGCTTATAGTAATTTTTATCAGAGCTATAACATCACGTCATATCCTTACAGTTAGCAAAATACAGAAAGTCCTTTAACTAGTCTGTCATCAAAGATGATTTGAATCACTAACAGCAGGAACAGAACATCCAGTGGCAGATGGCTTGATGTTGTACAAAACATGCCAAACTAAAACGACACAAAATAGCTAAATTAATTTTGCATTTGTTCCTATTTTTTCAGGCAGGGCTCCATTCTTGACTCCTGCTATGTTTACAATGACCATACTGCCACCTTTAATCTCATAGTGGCCATTCCTTTGCACTGCGCTGACTCTTTATGTATTACAGGCTACATGGATGCTTACTGACCAATTAAAAAAAAAAAAAAAAAAAAAAAAAAAAACACAGGAAATATTTGAGACTCTATTTACTGTAATTGAAGAAAAGTCATTTTTGCAATTATTTTCCAATTTGGCGTCAGTGAATGTGTTGGTCATGGTAGAACCTACTGATGCAGGAATCATGTGGAAGAAGTCTGACAGAAATCCTAGTTAGCTTCTAAAATCAATTCTGCGGGAATTCCAGCAACTTGACCTTAGGCTCAACTGTTCAGTTTGATCATCAGCAACAGTTTTTGTTACTCCTTAATGTGGGACTATAGAAAACATGGACTCCTCTTGAGAAGCACGTGGTCTCAATAGCTGCTATGTTCACTCAGTTCTGGAGGCTCCAGCTCCTGCTGCAATCTTGTTTGCGTCTGGCGGACTGGCATATTAATAATCCAGTACATTACTTTTAGTTTCCATGAAAATGCTGGTGTGTCGATCCTGCTTCTTATTGGTTTGGCAACATGTTCTATTAGAGCTGAAATTTAAGTTGTAAAATTGATACTGTTGACATTCTTAACCACCAGCAACACAATAAACACAGGTCTTATATTTCCACATTACAGTCCTGTTGTGTTCAATGAAAAACATGTATATTTATCTGACTGACCTCCACATAGCCCATCCAAACTGTTATGAACAAATATTGTTTGCTGCTGACCGGAAGTCACAGGACTGTGATCTGATTTTGTTCATGATGAGATCAAGCACAATCTAATGAGTACAGTTTTATTTTGCTGTCATCAGCAAACTTAGAGATGCTATGAAATATCACTGCAGAAAAGTGATGTCACTTTTCTGCTGGCTAGTTGGTTGCAATCTGGCAACACTTGTCCTTTAATGAGACATTTAATGGAAAAAATACACCAACACTTCTGAGAATAATTGTGTATTTGTGGAATTTGGCATTTTTTATAACAAATAAAAACAATGAACTAAGAATAAAGTATAAACTAAAAATTGTTTACCCAAATCTACAACCAGTCCAGGTTTAACACAAGAACTTTACCCTTAGTCAAATGAGGCCTAGTTCTTGGGACCCAAGAAAATAAAGAGGCTGGTCCATGGAAAAGTTTTCTCCAATTGAAAAGCCCCATTTTCATGCAGGATCTGTTATTTAAAGTTGAGGAGCAGCTGCTAATCCTGAAAAACAGGATATGTTAAAAAAAAAAAAAACCCTCCTGTCTGTCTGGGTCAGTC
This sequence comes from Poecilia latipinna, assembly GCF_001443285.1. Classification (NCBI taxonomy): domain Eukaryota; kingdom Metazoa; phylum Chordata; class Actinopteri; order Cyprinodontiformes; family Poeciliidae; genus Poecilia; species Poecilia latipinna. The sequence continues at coordinate 81,759 of NW_015113480.1, read as the reverse complement.
ATAACCCTTTGATGTAGCATAGGAACATTTTTAAGATGACACTTTCCAGCCTACTGTTAATATGGTACACACTAATGCAGCACATCAGTTTCCAGTGTTAGTCCGTTTCCCACAAGCTGCTGAGACTTTAGTTTCTGAAGCCTATCTTGTATAAAAACATAACATGGCTATACTGTTTACAGGTCATTGTTAAATAAATCAGTAATAATCTTAAATAATTTCATTACCGACATTCCTCCAAGTAGAGAGAGAAGAAAGTCTTAAAATAACAGCCAACGCGCAGATGTATAAACCCCACTGTTTGACATATAATGTCATGTTAAGAGTTAGTTTATTCATTAAGGCTGAGCTCGTTCCCCTTTAAGCCATTTTTCACTGTATATGTTAATCTTAGTCTTTTGTACTGAGCTATGGTTAGCAACAGCAGCTTCTCATAGAAACCCAGTCCTGCTTGTGAGACGCACCTGGGCGCCATGTCAGCTACATCTCACCTTATAGTAGACATCGAACTGGATATTTTCCGGTAGCGAGCGTATGTCCCTTCTTGAACGACTGTAGTTGTCCACCACAGCCGAGATAGCGGTGTTGTACAATGTTTCTGGTATCCATTCTAGCTCCGCCGCAGCCATGTTGTTTCTCCAAAAAGCCCAGCAGCTACAGCCCTCCTCAACTCTCTCTCCTACATTCGCTACCTTACTGCGACCAAAGCCCTTTCTCCGTGAGTCCTCATATAACGGTCGCAATGTAGGGAGGCTAGAATCAGTCGTGATACCGACAGGTTACTGCTGTAGCTTCAATTTCGCTGTGCAAATTCCCTTCATCTCCGATGTTTATTCGTCAACCCTTCAGCAGTTCCGTGCCCCCTTCCGGACGCTGACGCAGTGACGTAATAGTGCAGTCGATGAAAACGGTGAGCTCACTCCTTAACGGTCAGCCGGAAAACGACCCGAGGAGAAGTAATTACGAGCGTGGTGGGAAGAGGTGTAGAGACGAACCAAAGTTTCACCATTTTGTTTGTTTTTCACTTATATGGCTATAAGAAAAGCCATATACAATGTACACGGCTAGGGGAGTAAATTTGACAGTGTCACTGTAAACCAAAGAATACAAGACAGCGCAATCTCAGATGCGCAGTTTTTGATAAGATTATATAAAACAAACCTACAGTGGTTAAACACGGCCTGTAATACGTGCTGTGCTGTTCAGTAGATTCAGTCATTTGATTCAATAACTCTAAATATTTTTGTTCTTGATATCAAAAGTCCTTTAAATCATATGACCGAACTGGGATTACTAATGGATCGTAAACTCCGCCTACATGGTACTCCGGCCCCTTCGTCGGCTGGTAAATGATGCTTACCCATTTTATTTAACCCAGAGATTGAAGGGGCTGTTTTTTTGTTTTATTTTATTTTTTTACACATTTTTTTAAATAGGAAGAATAAAGATAAAATAATTGTAAAAGCAAAATAACGTGTTTTTGGCATCTTTAACAAAAGACAAATAGACCTAAGTCTTCTTTTAAGTATCATAGAATTTTAAATATGGCAATATCCTTCATTTTGTTTTTTAAGAAACATCCGTTCCTCTGTTTCAGGCTAAATCAACTGATATAGACACCAGATTTATAATAAAATATATTTGTGCTTAAACCAAGATCTATAACCTGCAACCAAAGGTGACAGATTAGGGGGGAACTAGTGTAGACGACTACAGTCTAGATGTTAGGACTAGATGTTGTGTGATCCACACTGAAGGCTATTAAGACACCAATACATCTAAAATCCAGACAGTGAAGTTTTTATCTGTGTTTGTGATGCACACAAGTACATTACTTTGAGATATGCCTTGAAAACAGTTCAAGTGCTTTGCATTATCAGTCTAAAAATGAACCTAAAACTTCCCGAAAGAAAGTTATTTTTTACCTAATTAGTAATCCCAATAACATACAGTGTTTTCCTGAATCATGTTTACAATGTACATTTTTTTAAAGCAGTCCAGTAGAATACCTGCTTTCCCATCCTCACCACCAGTCTGTGAGGAAGTCCAGGATCCATTTTGGAGTGAATAAACCGTTTTAAAGGCAAATTCTCTAATAGAAAATATGGCAAAACCCATTTGCAACAACATGATTGTAGTAAGCAGTGACAATAGTTAAAGTTAGTTAGTTTTTCACCAGGTAAAACATTAAGAACAATTTTGTATTTACAATGTTAGCTTGAAACTGCTATAGCAACATTTACACACATAATAAGTACCGTAATCATTCTGCAAAAAATGACATGACTACTTAAGGTTCTTTAGTCTGTGATTAAAAACAGGAAATAACATCAAAGTGTCAAGATGCAGTGTATTTTGATTTTAAAAAAATTACAGACATTTGCAGTAAGAAAACAGGAAGACAAAATGAGACTTGGTTCTAGGGACTGTCAGTTTAATAAGTTGGGAGGAATGAGTACTGTGTCGTCAAGAGGATTCTTGTTGTAGTGATTTAAATAATGACGAGAAAGATCTAGCTGGGTGCTATAAATGAACAAGAGCCAGTGGATGTTACAAGTCTGCAATAAAGACTATATACCTGACAGTTCAACAACAGAGGTGTGTTTTATAAGATGAATTAGAAATAGATTGAATGGCAGAATGACATATTGCATCCAGTTTAAGAATGTATTTGCAAGCATGTTATAAATCATGTCACCATAATCAAACAAAGTAACATAATAAGAATAAAAAAACAACATTGAAAATCTCAGTGTTTAAATTGCAACATAATGCTGTCTAGACTGCAGAGAAGAGGCTATCATCTACAACTTTTTAAACTGGTTTCCATTCTGATCGTGGGTGTGTCACAGCAGACTTTGCAAGATATGACAAAATATTGGCCTCAGGATATCAAGTTAACAGTCACCCTGATGTCAGTGGTCATTAAGTCTTTTGACCGACTGGTGTTGAAGCAGTCAACTAGTATCGACTGTTGAAGCAGTCAACAGTTCCCTCTGCAAACTGCAGAGGGGCAGGAGGCCCCCTGCTGGACCTCCTGCAATTTGCTTACCTGGCAAAGAGATCAGAAAAAGATAGTTAACTATCTTTCTTTAAAAAGGGCAATGAAATATATTAAAACTTATTTACAAGTATTTTTTTTTCTTGGACAGAAAAACAAAAATGACCACTTTCATTGGTCTCATCCGGGACACTGATGAGTTTGCATACAGACAAGAAGTTGATCAGCTGGTCTACTGATGTGGTCAGAACCTAGAGCTTAACCTGCTCAACACTGTTTAGATGACAATTGTAATTGTAATGCAATTTTACTAAGTATTGCTACTCTTACTCTCCCCCGGAACGTTAGCTGGAGATAGGCACCAGCACCCCTCCCGACCCCACAAGGGACAAGGGTGTACAGAAAATGGATGGATGGATGGATGGATGCTACTCTTACATGAGTAAAATTTCTGCTATTATTCATTCAGTCAGTCTTGTACACAATCACATCCATCAGTGCAGCTTGACTCAGCCACAAAACAAGACAGGCCCAGAGTGGCACGAACAACCAGGTCTGCATAGAAAATCTTCAGGGCTGACTCTCCAGGACTTGTTTCTCTGCAGACCCCACATATCAAACTGTTTAGACCTTCAGGTTTGTTTATGTTCGGGCGTACAGAGTGCCACTTAAAACCCAACTTCCACAGAGACAGTGTCTTTCCCTATTCAATGAACATCTATGCGAGACAAAAAATGGCATATTTGCACAATCATAAGCATTTTCTTTATTTTGATAAATGGCTGTACACACTCATGTACATACTGTTCATTTTTTTCCTTTTGCCATTTTCCATAAGATAGGTATAATGTGAGCACAGAAACCAAAGTCAAATTCCTCTTGGTACACACAATCTTAGTCAATAAATCTGATTCTGATTCTAAAGAAAGAGAGACAGCAAAAAATGTGCAGGCCTCTGCCAGCAACCTGCATTAAAGAACAACCAGCAGCTGCTGTGGTTTGAGTCCCTTCTTCAACTGAACACAATGCAGAACACATCAAGGTTAATGGTCAGTATAAGTCTAGGCGATCAGTAAAGGACATTAATAGTACACACCGGTTACATAAATGTGTCTGACAAGTCTGCAAAATAAAGAACTGTAACCACAACAAAACGCTTGAACTACAAGTTGCTAATTACACTGGTGTAGATTTCAGCTGTGCTCATGATTTTACATTATGTGGCCTATTTGCGTAGAAAATGTTTGGATTTACCTGTAGAGGGCAACAACCGCAGTGGCGTTGCCACGTCATTTAATCAGAAGAAAGCACTTTCTGACGTCAAGACGTACGGTTTGAGCATGCTTACTACGCCCGAACATAAACAAAGGCAAGACGTTTCTCCGCATTCAAATCTGACCCAGCTTCAATTTTATATTCCAACAAATCCGAAAACTTGAAAAGCTTTTTAGGGCTGGAACCATGGAAAACCCCTTGCTGATGCGAGTTAGTGTCTTTACTGACCAAGGAGGCAGGAAATACATGGAAGACGTGACCGAGGTCATAGTGGAGCCCGAGCCGGGGGAAGATGAGCCGACGCCGGGCGAGCAGGAGGCGGGTAATGGGGGAGCTTTTAGCGTTAGCTCTACAGCTGTGGATTCACATCCAGACATTAAAGATGGAAAAGCGGAGACTGAGCAGCTTACAGAATCATCAAGTGAACGAGTTCGAACTGAAGAAAAACACATTTTTGAGGAAACCATTTCACCGGGAAGCGAGTGTCCACCTCGAGATCAACCCAGTAACTCCAGCCGCTCCCGCCGTTCCGTGGCGTTCTTCGCGGTGTTCGATGGCCACGGGGGTAGCGAGGCTGCGCAGTTTGCGCGAGACTGTTTATGGGAATACATAAAGAAACAACGCGGGTTCTGGTCTGACTGTGACCGGGAGGTCTGCTCGGCTATACGCAAAGGATTTGTAGCCTGCCACCATGCTATGTGGAAGAAGCTACGTAAGTTTAACATCAGCTCCCAAAATTCTAATTAATATCAACCAGTCGGAAATTATGTAATCCTCATCTTTTTAAACATGGCCAAAAACCTGACTTTGTGGAACGTACAGGAATGTTTTGCCGACACCTAGTTACTGCTATCTTACTCGAAGGTTCTACGGCAACAGTAATTTTCCACTGTCTGTCAAGTGTTTTATTGTTCCAAGACCACCATGAGTTGTTTGTTTCATTTTAAACGCAGGTTGAGTCGGGTTTAGGTATAAATAAGAGTATTTTCTTTCTTTTCAAATTTAATATGACCGCTAACGTAACTGAAGTCAGTATCGGATTCAATGCCTCTGAATTTTTGTTTGTGTAAAGGGTCATTCCGTTGTCTTTTAAAGATTTGGATTTCATTTCCTCGACTCTAAAGATGTTAAAGATAGGGGTGTCCAAAGTCAGTCTCTCAAAGGCCGGTATCCTTCATGTTTTAGTTCTCTCGTTGGGGTTGGTAACGACCTCCTTAGCATGCCATTGTTCTGCAGAAGCCTGCAAATGAGCCATCATTTGGTCCAGGTGTGTTGAATCAGGGAGATATTCAAAACATGCAGGATACCCGCACTTGAGGAGTGACTTTGGACATCTCTGTGTTAAGGTGAATAATTCTAATTTCTATTTTAATAAAACTGTAATCAATTACATTTGTACTCCGTCTTCAAAAATACAAATACAGATCCAAATACATTGTATGATAGTCACATGTATGACCTAATATAACGTCTATTCTAGTTATGAAAGTTTTGAGGATTTCAAATCCTGTGCTTCTTGCATTTTAAATAAAACTGGATCAGGGGCAGACAACTGCCTTTAGTCTCATAAATCAAAAAATGTATTTTAAAGCACTAGTTAAAGCACATATATGGTCTTTCCCGTTTTAGCCAAGTCAAGTCAAAGTTTATTGATATAGCACATTTACAATAGCCTCAGCTGACCAAAATGCTTCACAACACACATCACAGTTAGATAATAGAAATAAAATTAAGCTTAGTAAAACTAATAAGACAAATATAAAATTAGCAGAGATAACAAAAGTTAATGGCATGAATGGAAACCAAACAATTTAAAATTTTAGCTGCAACAATTATCTTCCATCCTTTACCTTTTCTCTTTAAGGCTAGTGAGGATAGATAAGTTTTCAGGCTGGACTTAAACTGACCTACTTGCTGAGAACGCTTAACAGACGGATGGACATCAGGTCCTGAGGAGCAGTGTTGAAAACCTGAGTTTTAAAGAATCTATGCTGTGTAGACCAGTGTTGTCCAAAGTAAGTTCTCCATGACATTGAAAACCATTGTATGGGTCACTGGTATGTCCGTCTTCAGATAAAATTTAATGCCACGATAAGGAGCTAATTAGGTCACTTGAATCAGATGTGTTGGAACAGAAACATTTCTGAAACACAGGACACTGGCCTTTGTGGATGAAATAAATTCTTGAAAAAGGAAGAAAGGAAAGGATGGTGGTTTTATAAAATCCAAAGGAAATTTTGAGAAATGAGAAGATCAGGAAGGAATGGGAGAGAAGAGACAATTATTCTACAATTCGGAACTGAATAGTCCAGTGTGTCCATTTCTTATTTTTAAGAAGGAAACGGGGAAAATGTGATTGTGGGGAAGATGAGACAATATCACCAGATTCAGAAAATCAAGTTAGTTAATCTTTAGTAATATGAAAATGAAATTAGACATTGTTGATTTATTGCAGAAAGATTCAGGAAGCAGAGGATATCAGGCTATGTTTTATTTTTTAAAACAGTGTTATTTGCATAACAGGGTAATTTATTCTTTTTGTCGCATGGTCTACACTCCTTTCTGGTTGGTGGCGGTAAAGCTTCCTTCAGTTATGTGCTAAATGCCAAGAAGAAATTCTTGAAAATGAGTCTTGGTATTTATCCAAGGATCTACAGTAAAACTATGGAATATTTGTTGTAGTAGCATAGGCAATTCTTTAGCATGATATTCTCAGAGTTTGTTGTCAACTCATGGGATCTGTGAGAAATAAATTCCTGAACACGAGACAAAGTATACCCTATAGAAGTACTTGCATGAGGCTGCAAAATCTACAGAAGAAATGATTATATATGTATTCTGGATATAGCATATGGTAGTAGTAGTTGCGTGTAATTCCGATTGTGCCAGCAAGGGTACCTCTGCTTCTCTATCAATGTAATCTAACATGCATGAAGCCAGTCTTTAGGGAGAGCCAATGTCAGCTGACTTTACCTCAGTCAGTGTAGACTAGGCTTGGCTGTTCTGTGTCTTGCAGCTTTCAGTTTCGATTCAGTTTAGTGGTCTACATAGAGGCTGTGAGGTATTATGAAATGATACATTTGATTTACTATGGCTGCATACAGCAATGGCAATGTAAGTATATATTTTCCTCTCCTTTTTTGTGATATGCTTCTACCAGAGACTGACATTTTAGCATATTTCCAGCAAATAAAAGATCTGAAATGTGAATTTATGATCAAATGGAAGCTATTACAGAAGCCATTTGCAGTGTAGACATGCCAAAAGATAATCAAAACTGTATTGTTTTCACAAGTGAAGTGAAAGTTTTGCAAATCGATAGATAATAATTGTGTACATGTTTGACTTATGATTGCAGCCATATATGAAAATCCAAAATGGCATACAATGAACTCGTGTGTTAAATCGGATGCCAACTTCAGCCCTGTACGTAGCTAGCGGTGTTAGCTGTAGCAGTGTTAGCTGCTGCCACCGAGTCAGGGACTATAAACAAAGCACCTAACCCTATCACCGAGGATGTTCACGGAATCAAGCAGAGCTGATTCAAAACTATAAACGACATCTGTTGTGTTTATAGTCAAACATGAAATTTAGTTTCTATAGTTAGCTTGGATGACTATAGACATGTTTTGCTGAGTTTGGGTTGTTCAGATACTGTCTCAGTGGGTGTGTTTGTGTCGGGCTGGACTTGCCGGGGCATGTCAGCTGCATTTTTAAGCAAGTCACAGTTTCTATCCCGGTAGTTACACTGCACATGTCTGTTGAGGTCAGCGTTACGCCAGTTTCTGGACGATGCTTGTCCTTAAAATCTGAGCTACTATCAGAGAACTAAGCTTAAAAACAGAAGGAAAAAAACTGCTGAGCAACAATGATATTATAATCATTTTTATGCATATATATTTTTGAATGCACTTTTCTGTACCGTACATTGTTTTTTGGTGTCAGCCAAGTGGTTAACATGGAACCCCTAATGAGCATTAAACAATCAGTAAACATGTATTGTCTTTGTATTGTTCTTCACAGCTGAATGGCCAAAAACTCTCACAGGGCTTCCTAGTACATCAGGCACCACAGCCAGTGTTGTAGTGCTCAGAGGAAACCGCATGTATGTGGCTCATGTTGGAGATTCAGCCATAGTTCTGGGTGTCCAGGATGATCCTTCAGTCCCATTCATCAAAGCTGTCGAAGTGACCCAGGACCACAAGCCTGAATTACCCAAAGAGAGAGAACGTATTGAAGGTCTTGGAGGAAGGTAAACCAACATTTTTCTCTGGCTCTGCACACATTGATGACAGGCTAAATCAGGAACATTTAGAAGTAGACACTGCTGTAATATCTGGAAATTTTGGATTAATCGGAAAGGAATGACTAGAGCAACAATAAAAAATGCCTAAATATCTTTCTGGATGAGAACCCACTGAAGCTTTGGGGGATGGGCGTTTTCATAAATTAACCAATAATGATACTGTATCGATCCCAGTATTGAAAAATAATCTAGCTCGGGTATCAGTGACAATGTTACCAATCCATAAGACGGATCTATTCAGTCTAATGCTATGCTTTGTGCTCTGAGTGACATCATTCTTTCTTTGGAAAGAAAGTTTGTTGCAGCATATTTTTTTAGTTGTACATCTTTGACCTAATTGAACTGAACAAATTAAAGTTGTGTTGTTTTTACATGTTTGACCAAGCTTGTGAAGCTATTGGTGTATTTAAGGGTACTGTAGGCCTTGTTTTTTGCAGTTTTATGCAGCCTTTGAAAAGATTTTAGATGTTTGTAGTTTCTGTCACCAGAACTTGCTTCACTTGCTCTACAAGTCAGAGGAACATGCAGGTAAATGTTGGGTGAAATGAGGCTGGAGCAATACTTACTGTTGTAAAGGTTGTGGATTAAATCATGAGTAATGACTATAATGTTATTTTACATAGCCAGCTGAAATTCCACTTCGGTTGCAATTTTTCTCCCAGATTAAGTGGGTGAAGCTACTTTAAAAACACAAGGTTTATTCTAGCATGTTTACATGAAGTCAAATTGCTTAAAATCTTATTTTTTTTTATTTGATTTCATTGTCATTAGAAGTTTATTAGAATTTTAATATTTTAATCCTAGATCTGTTCACTGTGGATGAGAGTAGTAAGTTTCATACAGAAGTAGGTTTGACCTGTTGCTGTGACAAGAAATGTATTAAAGGAGGTGAGCAACACCTTACTGTTGCTTAAAACTTATTTTATGTGGACTTTGCTTGATGCACATATAAACCCCTCTCTTCTTGTATCTCTCTCAGTGTGATCAAGAAGTCAGGAGTGAACCGTGTGGTCTGGAAGAGGCCCAGACTAAGTCACAATGGTCCAGTTCGTCGGAGCACCGTTATTGACCAGATACCTTTCTTGGCTGTTGCTCGAGCTTTAGGTGAGAAACAACCAACAAGACAATTTCAATCAATTACGCCACAGCTGGTGCTGCCTGAACAGATGATTTGGCCATTCAGAAAGCTCAGAAATTTATTTCAGAAGCTTAAATATTAATATTAACTTAAAAAAATAAACCATTGTAGCAACAATGACTGCAACAATCCGGCTAATAATAATCAATGTTGTTTATAATGCCCTTTATATATCAAATTGAAACCTTAAAGACCAAATTCACATGCAGATGATGGAAAGCTACTGGATTGTAGCTACAGACTGGGGCAGTCTGACGGAAGCCAGGCAGTAGTTTTGTGCCGTCATCCATTCTGACCAACACCAGCAGGCAAGGCGGGTGAAGTGTCTTAATCAGGGACACAAATGACGACGTCATCTTGTACATCTTCATTACAGAGGCATGAGTTACATCAATAAACATACTGGAAACCATTCTGTTCATCTTTTTAAAATTCTACAAAAAAATAAAGAAACATTCATTACTTTGATAGTGAGTTGGATGTCATTACATAAAAAGTTCTATGGCAGGAGGAATTGTCAGTGTGGTGTGGATTACTTTCAAGGCAACATCTATCTGGAGCTTGTGATTACAACTGATGGCATTTGTGTGCGTGTTTTTTTTTTTACCTTTAACACCTTCTTAAAACACGATGGTCTTTTTTCCATCATTAATGCAGCTTCATTGATATTTATTATTTCACTTCCACAACACAGGTGATTTGTGGAGTTATGACTTCTACAGCGGAGAGTTTGTGGTTTCTCCTGAGCCAGACACCAGCGTTGTTATTCTTGACCCTCGAAAGCACCGCTACATCGTCCTGGGGAGTGATGGTCTTTGGAATATGGTGCCACCTCAAGAGGCCATCTCCATGTGTCAGAAGAACGATGAGGAAATGGTAAGCTGTTTGGGTTGATGTGATTCTCTGGTACTTTGTAGTTTTTATATTAACGGTCAGATAAGGAAGCCTGGTCAAAAGACTGTTTCATGTGTAATGGCTAATCAATAAGGTCTATCTCATTATCAACCATCATCAGAACAATAACAAGCATTCATCATTCCAGGTACCATCTGGCATTTCAAGTGCCAGGCAGCTTGTGAGCCATTCGTTGCTGCGGTGGCGCCAGCGCATGTTGCGTGCTGACAACACCAGCGCTATTGTGATTGCCCTGCTGGAAACTGGGGGCTCCAAAGAAACATTCCACAATGAAGAGGTGCTACTGGACCTGGCCAAAGTGTCCCAGTGTCCTCCTACATCTATATCTCGTGCAGACACTCCGCTCCTACAGGTAAGGATGACTCAAAGCAAATTCTTTTAGACGCTCACAATTTAGAATAATTCTCACAATGAAACCAGCCATTTTTTCATTGGTTTTAAATATTCCATTTCATTTAACGCATCCTTTTATGAGATACTGCATTTTGAAAAACTTTAATTGATATTCCTGCTTAATAACCCACCTATGTTTATGGTTCCAGCAGCAACCTCCAGATGAAGACTCTACCTCTGCCATGTCTGAGCTGCTCCCTGCTCTGGAGCGACGGGATGGACTATCTGGAAGCAACAGTTTCTACCACATGACTCTGTCGGACCCTTTTAGTCTGTCACCTCTGTGTTCAAACAGCACCATGGACTCGCCCAGTCACTCCAGTCTAGCTGACAGAACAGTAAGCGGGAAGACATCCATCAAAAGAACTCTGAATGGATCCCCTTCGTCAGGCCTTTTGACAAAGAAGGCTAAACGCAGAACTGACAGGCCTCCGCTGGTCCAGCACAACACTGAGGAGAAACAGAAGGAATCTGTCTCTCCCATTCTACAGCAGCATAACAAGACCACAGTGTGTGTCTGCTGAAAACACACACCAGCTGTTATCTTTGTCTCCCATGGCTTCCTGTTTGGGATGATTGCATCTCTGACATGGTCACAGAGCAACCTTGGTTAAAGGTTGGGCTAAATGTTTAATCAAATCCCACTTAAAACGTTTCCTCATCTGATTTTTTTGCTTTTGATTCCCAAAATGCAGGTGAAGCAGTATCGATGCTGAGGGAGGGGAACGCTTGTATCAGAATGTTGGGCTGCAGCCAGTTTACCATAAACATTATTGGCCTTACTGTGGTGGAGAACCTATGTTGGTTCCTAATAATACAAATTATTTTCTTCACCTTCAGTGTTTGGTATATTGTGGAAAAGTCACTTATTAAAATATGAATTGAAGAAAATTTATTTTAATTTGAAGTACACCCATTAGATCTTCTAAATACTGCATATTCAAATGTAAAGTGGGGCTTATGCTACCACAATGTGTGGTAATAAGTGGAAGAACTGGGTATGCATAATGTTACTGGTGTAAATATTATGAATTTTATAGCTGAGTATTTAAGTATGTGGAACTGTATGCAAAATGAATCTATTTTTATACATTATTTTATTGTGTGACAGAACATGAAAATTCCTTCTAGATGTGCACCCCACAGCTTCCATGTTAAATGGACCTTGAGTTTTGACATGTATTTTATTTAATCACTGAGTACTTATCTTGAATCTAAACAGAAGGTGCTACTACAGTAAACAAATCAGTAAGCTAGTACTCTGTATATTTATATGAATCGTCAGTGTGAGACAATGTTTGATTTTCTTATACATGTTAAACCCTTGATAAATATTGCATCATTTAGGAATCCTATTCCCTCATATATTTTATAGTTGTATTTTTAGTAACACTTTTCAACTGTTTGGTGTGTTTATTCTAGACATTTGCCCGTTCTCCAAAACTGTCTTCTGTCTCTCTGCATTTGCAGATGTTGGCAATTCTGTCTTAACAGATTTTTAAGACGGATCTGTTTTTGTAGCTGCACTAAAAGAAATTTAGAGTGATTTCATGAGTCTCATGAAATCAGTGGATTCTGTCTACGAGAATCTGTAGAATCAGTGTGTGCAATATTTACGTCACTAAGAACTGTTTGGAATACAACCAGTTTGACTTTATTTCAAGTGTCATAAATTTCCATTTTTCTCACTAATATAATATTCAGTTTGACAGACCTATAGCACACCAGATGTTCCTACCTGACACTAATGATATTATCCAAAATGCTAAAGGTCACAGAGTGATGGAAACAGAGATGAGACGGAGAGGAAAGTAGAAAATGGGCATATATGACAACTGATAGTTATTGCAATATTATCAGCAGCCCAAGATTTTCCAATATTGTGCAGTCATAGTTCTTACTGGAGATGGGCACGAGCATGATTGTCAGGACTAAGGCCCTCCTCCTGGCTCCAATAGGATGTTTCTAGTTATTGCTGAGAGGAACCAAATGAGCTCAATTATTTTTTACAGATCATCTGTCTTATACTATCATGACATAGTGACAGTTATCAAATATGTCATATTTTTAATAAAAGTTACTCCAGCTTTAATGTTGATTTGGTATTTTTAAGTGTGGCTAACAGACTGAATGACTTCCTTCACTTCCTCCTCTGTCAAACTACAGCGGTAGGCAGATTGCAGTTCTTGAACGGCACAGAAACTACATCACCATTCACAACGGCTCCTTTTTGCTGACTGGCCTAGTTAAAATCCACTTCAATAAGAGAAATCCAATATAGAACACTGAAGGGAGATGAGAATTATGTGGAATTAAGTAGGAAGGCAATTAAAATGATAAAAGAACCTAAAGATAAAAATCTGAGTTTGTGGCAGGGCTGTGAAACACCTGTCGAAGCGTCCTTGTTACAGACGTGTGAAGTTCTACATAAGCCAAGCCCTTTTGCCTTGAGGATTGGTGTAAAATTATTGTAAAAAAAATCAATCTGAACAGAATGACCAATACCCAAGACTGATGAATCTCCCAAACCCTGTTTGATGTTGCATGTGTTTTTTTCTTTTCCTTTCGCTGAGCAAATCGGTATGCTGCCTGGCATCACCAAATAAGCATCGTCTGTGTGAATCATTTGAGCACATGACACACACACGCACACACAGATCTGTCTCCCTCTCCAGTTGGTAGCATTATGGATTGTCAGGGAAAAATATTGTGTTGATCTACTCATCTTTATGTTTGACTCATTCTGTAGATATGTACATTCTGTTACCTGGCTTTGGGTCTCTTGATTCAGATCTGTAATTTTATTCTTGAAAAATGCTTATGAAATGTCATTTTTTCACTTCCAACCCTAGTTTTAAAAGCTGTTGTGCATGTCTACAGTGTAAATGTGGAGAAAAGCAAAACCACTTATTCCAGAAATGAACTTATTAAAATAATTTTCCCTGAAGTCAAATAATAAATTTTCACTTGTAGACATTTTTACTTTAACTTAGGTTAGGTAGTACTTTATTAATCTCAAGGAAACATACAGTTGTTTTCAAAAACAACATACAGTTGTTTTCAAAATAATAGCAGACCCACATCACTAGCAAGATAAAACATTGTTTGTGTTATAATTTCTTCTACACTACAAACAAGTTTCTAGAAGGTTTAGTAAAGGTATAGGATACCAACAGGCATGATATGCATGCTGCTAATTCTGTGAAACTGATTCATTTACTGAAAGGGGTGTGCTAAAACAAATAGCAGTGCAGTGCAGTTCAGTTAGTGAGGTCATTGATTATGTGAAAAAAAAATGTTATGCTGGTGACCCTTGTTGAAGGATCAAGGCAACTGACATTGCATGGGCTGGATTTGCATTTGTCCTTGGAAAAACAGTAAAAGGGGACACTCATGACACTTTTCAGAAGAAGAGCGTTTTTTGATAAAAAAAAAAATAATAAAAGAAGAAAAAAAAAACATAAAGAAGTGCAGAAAAGATAGGCTGTTCAGCTAAAATGATCTCAAACTCTTTAAAATGGCAGCCAAAACCAGAAAGGCGAGAAAGAAAATGGAAAACAATTATTTGAATGGAATGGTCAATAACCGAAATGGCAAAGGCTCAGCCAATGATCAGCTCCAGGAGGATCAACAAAGACCTGACATTGTCTGTGAGTACTTTAACAATCAGACATCTGCGTAAAGCCAAGCTACCAGCAAGAAACCTCTGCAAAGTCCCATTGTGAAAATAAAATGCATGTGCTGAAGCAGTTACAACTTACCAAAGAACACAGTGACTGGCCTACAAAGAAATTGAGTAATATTTTATGGACTGATGAGAGTGAGATTGTTCTTTCTGGTTCTAAGGGCCACAGACAGTTTGCCAGATGTCCTGCAAACACTGAATTCAAGCCACAGTACACAGTGAAGGCGGTGAAGGATGGTTCAAGCTTCATGAAGTGGGGATGTTTCTTGTACTATGGTGTACAAGAGGTCCTATATATCACATACCAGGGGTCATGGATCAGTATGAGTACACCAGAGTACTGGAAGAAGTCATGTTGCCGTATGCTGAAGAGGACATGCCCTTGAAATTTGTGTTTTGACAAGACAATGACCCCAAGCACACCACCAAAATCATGGTTCCATAAAAATAGAATTCAAATAATGGATCAGCACAATCCCTGGATCCTAATCCAATAGAAAATTTGTGGGCTGACATAAAAAAATGCTGTTTGTCAGGCAAAACCAAAAAATGCAGAGGAATTGTGGAACATAGTACAACTGTACTGGGCTGCAATACCTGTTGACGGGTGTCTGAAATTGATTGACTCCATGGACCACAGATGTGAAGCAGTTATCAGAAACCTTGGTTATGCAACTAAATATTAGTTTATAATTCTGAGGAAAGTTGAATTTTCAGACATTTCTTATATTATACAGTATATTTTTGAGTTTGTAAAGAATGATGTGTGTACTGCTATTTTTTCTACATTTTAACATTTTTTACATTTCTTGACTTTCCGTTAAATATCATCATATTCAACTACTTTTTCCAATTTTCTTGCTTTGAAATAGAATGTGCATATTAGTCGCCAATGCATTTGTGTTAATTAAAATACAATTTATTTGACAAATTTTGAGGTTTACTTATGTAACAGAGATAAAAGCTTGTGTGTGTCTGTGAATTTTGATCAAAATGATTACAGAGTTGTATGTGCTTATGAGATTTTTGATCAATGCGTTTGTTTGGAGCCACCTAGTGGTGTGATTAGTGACTGCATGCAACGGGTCCGTCAGGCACTCACGCGGCTTCCTCCACCAGAATTCTGAGGAGCGCTGGTGGAGGTAGGTGCGAGAGAGGCAACTATTCACCTCTTTTTTTACTTAGGGTCATATTTTTCTAGTTCAACAATTAACGAAGTACTGTAAGAATATTTAACATCTACAAATATAATTTGTAAAGTTTTTCTCGTGGTTGGGCTGGAAAGATGTGACCCTATGAGTGGGAGCTGCGCCGGTTGGTGTTCGTGGCTGACCACTCAGTCACGGCGCTAACTGTGTCTTTTATTTTTCAGCCTGTCGGACCACTTGCCTGCAGTCAAAGCCACATTGTGAAGAGTTTTTTTTATTCTGTATTTTACTAGGTGGGTTCGGCTGCACAGTGGCGCAGTTGGTAGAGCTGTTGCCGTGCAGCAAGAAGGTTCTGGGTTCGATTCCCGGCCCCGGTCTTTCTGCATGGAGTTTGCATGTTCTCCCTGTGCATGCGTGGGTTTTCTCCGGGTACTCCGGTTTCCTCCCACAGTCCAAAAAAAACATGACTGTTAGGTTAATTGGTCTGTCTAAATTGCCCCTAGGTGTGTGTGTGTGTGCGCATGGTTGTGTGTCTCTGTGTTGCCCTGCGACAGACTGGCGACCTGTCCAGGGTGAACCCCGCCGCTCGCCCGGAACGTTAGCTGGAGATAGGCACCAGCACCCCTCCAGACCCCACTGAGGGACAAGGGTGTTCAGAAAATGGATGGATTACTAGGTGGGTTCAAAGTATAAATTTATTTATATATATAAAATGTTTTATGAATGTTTTACTTGTCAACTGGTATAACAGTTGTCTGTTATTTTACTGTTTTTGCTGTTAGTTATTTTTGATTGATTCATTGAATAAGAATGTTTTGTTTTTGGAAATTTGTTAACTGTTATATTTATTGTTTAAACTATACGAT